>NC_071101.1:40955000-41105000 GCF_024256425.1 Clarias gariepinus | reverse complement strand
AAGAAGTTCTTGGTGATTCAGGAAGAGTAATTAAGTGATCTCGCACAAGAAGGAGTCCGATATCCAAAAAACCACGAGTGTGATAGAGCTTTTATAGAACTGTTCCACAAACACCATATATCATCAGCAGACTATGATTTGTTTGTTTCTTTAATCAGTTACTTTGTTCCACCAACACGTATCCTTCCACAACTGGAGAAAATAAGAAACCGCGTTAGTGACCGACAGTTGTACAGTAGTTTTAAACTCTTACTGGTTCTAGGTAGCCAAAAGGTGAGGAGAATAAACCACTGGACAGTCCTGTAAATCGCAAATATTGTTAAATATAAAAAGCTAGTGTGCTAGGGCATACAGCTATTTGTCACAAAAAAAGCAAACTTACTTTGCTTGGCTTTCCACAAACGCAAACAAGTTTTGAATGGCTTCCAGACGTACGCGCAACTTAGCTTGTGTTCAGTTCGGCTCAGTTTGCTCGCTCGTATACCGAAGATGCTTCGTATGCCGAGACAAATTTCTTTCAAAGTTTCAGTTCATTTTTTTTTAAATAGTTTTTCCAGATTTTCTCCCTAATTTATTTATGTCCAATTCCCCCCACAACTCCCCCATCAAGGCTACTACTCCCAGTCAGGGAGGCCTGAAGACTATCAAGTGTTTCCTATGAACCACGTGACATCAGCCAACCGCATCTTTTGGAACTGCTCACTCATGCACCATTGGGGAAGTGTAACACACTCGGAGGACAGCGTTATCATCTACTTTCTGTAGTTGTTGTGAGAGCGCAACATGTCTTAAATCCCTCCCCTCTGAGAGAGCCCAGCCAATCAGCTCTCTTCAGGCCCCCGGCTGCGGGAGGCTACAGCATAATATAGACAGGACGAGCACTTTCCCACTGTGTTGATGCTGCTGACCGACAGTTAGTGTATTTAACAGTTATTAGAACATCTGTGATGTGGACTGATGCATATGGTGCTGTTAACATCTATTATCGGCACTCGTCCAATCGGATTGCTCGGTTGGAACTAACTGTTGTATAATGGACTCGAAGATTAGCATTGTCTGCATTGACTCGAAGATTGCTTGTTATGACATTAAGTGCAAATCCTATTCAGACCCTTGATTCCAGATGGTCCTGGAGGATTCCCAGCCAACTTAGAGTCTTTGTCTTCCCATCACTGTTAGTCAAAAAGCACCATTGCATCAGCACCAAATAGCAAGAATGATAGAAAGCATCTCTGTTAAACACTATAACACATGTCGCGTGAATGTGGTGTGTCTTTACAGCCAGTACTTCCGGGAGACCATTCTGAACGAGATCCGTAAAGCGCGGGAGCTGTACACGGGGGCGGAGCTCGCAGCAGAGTTGGGGCGGATCCAGCAGAGATTGGACAATGTGGAATGTTTGTCAGCTGACATTGTGATCAACCTGCTCTTATCGTACAGAGACATACAGGTGAGATCATCAAGTTTCTCCAAACCATTAGTAAATCTTTCTCCCATTTTAAATCGTTATCAGTAAAGACAGGAGGTTACTTCATGGCATTTTGCCTCCATGCTTTGGGTCCATTTACAAACAATGCAAAGTTCTTCTGACTGATTACCCGTATCCTCTGAAAAAAAAAAAAGATCTTTCCTGATGGAAGTGGTGTCTTCTAATACAACCCTGACTCGTCTCTAATCAATATGTCAATGAGACCATAAAATCATGGTCTATAGACTAACCAGTTGTCAAGCCATCAGAACACCCATGGGGGATTTTAGACAGCACTCTCCACCACCATTATCAAACCCCCAAATGAGGGAATATCTTTTGGACAAATGGTGCACTAATAGAATCAATACCAGTGTGTATTGAAGCTGTTCTGTTGGCCTGCATCCGAGATATTTATTACACACTGCTAAGGTGTAACCTTTAAAATGAATTCTGGCTGCCAGGTTTATCAAATAGTCAATAGTAATTTTAGTAACATGTACAGGCCACCCTTTAAATCAGAACTCAAAATACCCACTGAGGACAGGACAAGTGCAGGAGGAGTCAAGTTTCTCTGAATTGAAATGAGCATGAATGTTTAATAAGCCCTGAGTCTTCATGGACTCGCTTCTGGTTTCCTGTCTCCTAAAAGGAAACACAATCTAACCTAAGTTAGACCGTATATCTGTCTAATGCATGTAGACATGGTCAAGTCATATGGAGGGGAGGGACAGTCCAGTGAAGCACAAGAGCAATGTCAGTAGATAACATCAGAGCGAGATTTAATGCAGGGACACATAGTAGGCTGTAGTGTAATGTAGTGCAATCATGTGGAGATGAACCAAGATGAACAGTGGTTGGAAATACAAGGCACAGTCCAGATTTTTATTCCTTTATTCTAGTCATCACATCAGATCTTTTAATCCACAAGATCTGGCACAGGTTTATGACCGGTACCCTTACTGATGCCAACCCACCCAATTTCCATGGGCTCGGGACCGGCACTGAATCTCAACTTTCGGGAAACCATCCTGAACGAGATCCGCAAAGCACGGTGCTGTACACAGGGGCGGAGCTCGCAGCAGAGTTGGGGCGCATCCAGCAGCAATTGGACAACATGGAGTGTCTATCAGCTGATATCGTGATCAACCATGTGAACAGTTGCGGTTAAGAGCCCAAGAGCGATGAACCAGGCCTGGCAAGGATTGGACCCCTGCCCATTTGATCAACAACTCAGCATTTGGCTCAGTTTGAGCCATTTCTGCATAGTCTTTACTTAAATAAAACACATTTTAGTCCAATGGGCATGGCCATAGTTCGGTTGAACCGGGGTACAGCATTTACTCCTTACATTCACATTCCTGCACTGTGAAATTCTTAATTCTTTGCATATCCCAGTTTCTTGTTAATAGGCTGGGGTTAAAACGCAGGGTCAGCCATTATACGGCACTCCTGCAGCCCATAACCCTGGAGACAGGTTTAATGGCCTTGCTCAAGGGCCCAACAACGGCAACCTGGCAGGGCTGAGGTTCGAACCGCCGACCTTCCGATCAGTTACTCACACCCTGAGCAACCCTAAGTTGCTAATATTTTCTGCAGTGTGTATTGAGGAAACCTTAGTCCAATGTAAATGTGGTCATTTCCCTGGAGTTACATACAGTTAAGGCGATTTGAAACAGTTTAGTTCAGTGTAACTAAATGTAAAGAGTACAAAACACTCTGCTCTAAAATGTAATAAAAGTCTGTCCAGTTCAGTATAAAGAAAATGACGTATCTCAGAAACAAACAAAACCCAATAGGCTAAATTCCGACCATGACGAAGTCCAATCTAAGCAACGTTAGATACTATTAAGCAATCTATGTCAAATGCTGCACCTGTCAGCTCATCAATAAATAATATTAATATCATATGGCATATTATAAAGGTATATTATGACTGAATTATTCATATTGGTTTGAATGGTTTCGTGCTGTGCAGCAGCTGAAGGGTATGATACTGGAGGGTTTTATTAATAATGCAGAGTGGTGGGAATGAAATAACCATCTCTCAGAGCATTTTAATAAAACGAAACTCACGGATGATCCGTCAGGAGAAAGGTTTATGAAGAACTCTAAAATTTGTATTCAGTCAAGCCAGATGTGGTGGTTATCCCATCCATCCATCCATCCATCCATCCATCCATCCATCCATCCATCCATCCATCCATCCATCTATCCATCCATCTATCTAGGAACCTCTGGTTTGGGCACTGGTGTCTCAGTAGTAGGTGTTTTACCTGCCATGCGGAAGGCCCAGGTTCGATTCCCAGCCAGTGCCCGAACCCCAGCCTCTGGATGCAGTGCCGGTCCCAAGCCCTGATAAAATGGGAGGGTTACGTCAGGAAGAGCATCCGGTGTAAAAACCTGTGCCAAGCTTGTATGTGTGGACCGGATGGTCCGAAAGACCAACAACAACATCTAAGAACCTCTGTTGTCCAACTAGGGTCTGTGCAGGCCAATGGTGACCATTGTATTTATTCCCATTAGTACAACTGTGGTAGGACCTCGGTCAACATTCACATGCATATTCACACACTGTGGACAATTTGGGAACGCCAATTGGCCTAGACTGCATGTCTTTGGAGTGTGGGAGGAAACCAGAGTACCAGAAGGAAAAGCACGGGGAGAACCTGCAAACTCCATGCACACAGGCCTGAGGTGGGAATCCATCCCAGGACCTGGAGGTACAAGAGGACAGGACTAACCAGTACAAGCCACCGTGATTACGGTTTGGTGAAAATTGCCATTCAATTGAAATAATTTTTGCTTATGCAAATCTTGTTTTTAATTATAAGAGTTTGTAAATGGTCTCCAGAGCCTACAGCATTGAATGATACCAAATTGCACTATATATCGGATGTATGATGTTTGGATTGTCCAAGATGTCCTCTCCAGGGGTGTTACAGTGTTAAGTTAAATAATGTTTTTTTTTCTTTTTTCTTTTCAATTAGAAATAATTAAATTTTGTTTGTAAGTGAACTTTTTGCTTTTTCTGTTTGTAGGATTATGAGTCCATTGTGAAGCTGGTTGAGACTCTAGAGAAGCTACCAACATTTGACCCCATTGCCAACCCTCATGTCAAATTCCACTATGCCTTCGCTCTAAACAGGTGATATATGTGTGCGTGCGTGTGCGTGCGTGTGTGTGCGTGCGTGTGTGTGTTAGAACAGCTTTCCTTCATACACTATTATTCACAGGCTTCCCTGTTCATTTGCATGTGTTATATTTATTTATAAAAGCATTGCAGTGGTGTGCCCTCGCCAATAATACAAACATGACTGGTGCGTAGATCAGCATTTATTATTTTTGTTTGTTGTTTTATTGTTTTATTACACGTCCAATTTTCCACAGCATTACAGCAATTTCCTCCACTCGAGCCAAACAGAAGCTTGTTACATGATAAGATATTTAATTGTACTTATTCGCCATGTGAAAAGAGGCAGTCAGGGGGATTCGAGCTCGCAGGGGGACATGAAATTCTCTGGTAATTGTCGCCCTGGGGACGGTTTATCGTGACACGTCTCGGAGCCAGACATATCGAATGACTCATGTGTGTGTCACAGGGGAGATGTGAGGAAGTGCAAGCCCATGGCGATGACAGAGAATTTGTAATAGAGGGTATTGACTTTATCAGTGTTTTACCGAGCTATTGATGCGAGAATATCGACGTGTGTGTGTGTGTGTGTGTGTGTTTGTGTAGGTGCACAAGTAGGATGATCTGTTTAAAGACTCTTTCAATCAGTTTTTTTTTTCCTCTTGGCATTTATTCTTCCGAACATCTTTCTCGTTGTTGTATTTTCTTTTTTGTCTTTCTAGTTGTTCTTTTGCACATTCTCTCCCTTTATTTCCGTATTCGTCCAGCTGGTGTCTCTTACACTTTCTTTCTACCTTCTGGCTAATTTCTCAGTTTCTCTAGTCTTTGCTTTTCTGACTTTTTTTCCGACTACCAGTCATCTTGTTGAACCGCATAAGTGTAGCAGGGGATTATATAGAGACATAAAGGTAGTTTTTTTTAACTCTCATAACTATGTTCAGTTATTCTCAGTTTCACTTGAACACCCCTCGTATAATTAATTGCTAAGCTTTTAATAAATCATTGACTGGCTGTAACTGTTATAACCGCAATGTCAATAAGTACAAATTCCTAAATTTAATAAAGTACCTTAATTTATCGTCGTTGTCATACCCAGGAAGAGTAAGCCGTCACCTCTGTGGGTTATTACTAAACATTTAGTGTAATGACTAATTACCAGTGATGTGTGTGTGTGTGTGTGTATATATATTAGCTGGCTTAGTCATTTAACGAAGTATTACAAGTCATTTAGTCTTGATTAATCAGTAGCTACATTTACATGAACAATATTTGTATAATCTAAATGAAATCCTTCCTTATTAAAGATTTCATGCTTTTCCCCAAGTTTGAGCTTAGGTCACTTTTCCGACAAATTTCCCACATTCTGCATTGTGATTGGTTACAAGAATTTGTTTATTATCTATTTTTGGTTAGAGACTCATGGCGTGTAAAATGTGAGTCAGTGCTTGTTCTTCAGCCAAAGTCCAGGGTCCGTATTCACAAATCTTCTTAAGCCTAAAAGTTGGTCCTAGTGATGAAATTCTAGGAAAATTCTTAGAATTATGACATTTTCTTAGACTAAATCTTAGTAAAGATAAAACTCATTTACGAAACATCTTAGCTCCTAAGGTAAAAATTGTTAAGAGTAGAGAGGAGGACTTTTAAGAGACGCTTAAGAGTTTCTATAGCAGAGGACATAATGGCGGAAAGATAAAATATTTTCCAAAGACTGAACGTAAAGCTAAAGGTAACCACTGGTCTTCTGTCCAATTTGGTTATTCTTGTTGTTTTACTCTTTTACCTTCTATCTCTTTTGGATTATTGGCTACATACCATCCAAAAGTGTAACTTAAACAGACTGTCCTGCAATCATGTAAATTAGTCAAAGCTGAATCATTTTTTTCCATTAATCTGAAATGGATCACAAGTAATAAAATCAATATGATAAATAAATGTAATAAATTAAATATAGCAACTACCGTGTGGAAATTTGGCTCTTTTAATTAACATATTTAGCCTAAAATAGAAACTTTGCATAAAGTAGCCTGTAGTCATAATTATACAATTTATTTACATACAAACACTATCATTTCACTGTTCATTGTAAGACCTTTACAGATTTTTTTATCAACCAATCACAGTCCTTGAATTGCTGCATCATCCCTAACCACAGGGTCGACCACACCCCCTCGCTGAAATAAAAAATTTTTGTACTTTCCTTTCTCAGACTTGCTCAGAGAAATTTCCTGAAATACTTTTAGTCTAAGACTCCCAGCTAGGACTTTTTAGGCTAAGATAGGAGCTTTCTGAGAGAATTCTAAGAAGTTTTGTTGAAAATCAGAAGTAAAAACTGGTGGGAGAGAGTTGTTCTTAAAGAATGGAAGAAAAGAATTCCTGCCCAGAAACTTAAATTCTATTAACTATTAATGGTTTACAGTAATATGGTTTACATGGTTTCGTCTCATTCTGACCATAATTTCATTCCGTTCTGGCTGGATTGAGATTGTTCTGACAGAGGTGTTTTGCATGAGTAATTTATTCTGATTATTATCAGATATTTGGGTCCAATGTAAATGTAGCTAGTGAAAGTAAAAGGAAATGGGTGTTGTAGTGAAGAAAACAATATGAACTTTTAGTTAGCATGTTTTCTTGACATGCATTCTGTCCAGAAATTCTGCATTCACTTGGTTCATTCTTTCATTCTTATTTGACTGCGTTAAAGACTGCAGTCCACTGGTAGCATTGTTATTCCATCAGCATGTTTGACATAAACAACACATGACATTATGACTGCTTTCATAATCTGGCCTTCGCATTCCCCTCTGATACTGATACTCCACCTTTAAACATGTTAATTACCAGGGGTGTTCAAGTCAAGTCACTTTATTTCTTTATATTATCCCTTGCTACGCTAATGCACTTATCCCAGGGTTTCACTAGTGCTTGGATACCAACAAGGTACAGTAGAAAGATTTTTCAGTACGCCATGTCATGATCCACCTGCCTGCTCCTGAAATGCCTGGCCTCCCAGGAACTCCTTTAACAGCCCAAACATTTGGAAATGGCTTGGAGCGGGGTTTTGGACTGTATGTGTCTGTTGAGATGATTTAGGGCTGCTTAGCGATTCTGATGTTAACCTGTTGGTTACTGTTGTAACTTCCTGTTGTGAGAGTTGTACGTTGCTGAGGTCAAGGTTTACTCAGAGATGAAGCAAGGGCTCAATCCCACTGGTGCAAGCAGAATCATGGGTAATTAAGAAAACTGTTAACCAACACTAAAATAGACCATGCAAAAGAAAGAAGTTCAAACTAAAAATATGACTTGGAATCATTTTATTGCAAATGAACTCTCAGGCTCCACTGAAGATGACATATTAATTATGAATCTTGATATAGGACCTGATTTACGCATCACAATGCGGCCCTACCGTACTGTTTACTAACTATCTCCTTGATGTCACATTGACGCAACGCATCTGTTTCGCTTTTACAGCAGTACAATCGGAACGTTTAATTTAAAATACCCAATATAGCTTATCTCCGTCTCGCTGATTGCATGTTAATATCTTTGGGAATTCCCCTGAGTGCAGGTGTGTGTGTGTGAAAAACAGAGATTAAGGAAATGTCTCAGAGACTAAAATCGGTTGTTTTTCTTTTTTCTGGTTTCATATTTGTCATTTAGCATTTAAACGGCAGTTTAATTTTTATGTATATTTAAACTTAAATGTTTAATATTCACCCATTCAAATGCAAATCCACCCACGGGCAGCATTAAAATTATTAAGTTGAATGCATTTAATGCAAAATGCTAATTCTGTGGCTGTTTGATATATTAAATGATTTCATTATTCCACGTTTCTGTTTTTTTTTTTTTCCTCCTACTTCACGGTCTTTAGGCGGAACCAGCCTGGGGACAGACAGCGAGCTCTGGACATCATACTGCCGCTGGTGGAGTCTGAAGAGCAGGTGGCCTCGGACATCTACTGCTTGGTGGGACGCATCTATAAAGACATGTTTCAGGACTCGCACTTCAGCGACACTCCGAGCCGAGACAGCAGCATACAGTGGTGAGTGAAGCTGTGTTTGTTTTGCTCAGTGTGCACCGAGCCAGGAATAGTCTGATACGCATGTTACGAGCATGACGTTCACTTCATACTGTATAACACGTGCCAGTGCAGTCCAAGTGCTCGAAAACAGATGTGACACATCGAGACTGGGTGAGTAATATAAAACAGAAAGTCGCTGAGAAACAGGAAGTGTTGAAGCGTTTGAATTATTATGTGACAGAAAAATCATACATTATATTCAGTACATTCAGCTTTCTAATTATACCGCAGTGTAAAATCTGTAATTAAATCATCTTTTTCAAGGTTCTACCTTAGTGCCATTGAATGTTTTCACACCTGATCATTAGACAGCAGCTCTGACAGTAGCGCCGACTGAAAGACAAACTGAAAACCAAACACATTAATCGTAGACTAAGACCGTGATTAACTAGATTCAGATTTTTATTTGAGGTAATCACAGTCATAGTCTGTTATTAATCACGGTTAATAATAATTTTACTCAGATTTACTTGTATTATAAACGTGCGTTGGTGGAATAAAAACGTGCATGGTATACCGGTTAGAGGAAACAGATTATGAAGATTTGTAATGTCTCTAATGGCACCATATGGCACAAATGTTAAATTAAAATCTCTCGAGTGGGACCGGTGCAGTCTGGGAAGTATGGGGTGTAGGAGGCACCGACAGCGGGGCTCAAATAAGGATCCACACATTCGTCGAAAAATCAATAACCTACACCCTTAGTCCCCTGAGCCACCACTTAAATAGAAGACACCACGTCTTCCATTTAATGTATTCTTTTAAAAATAGTTCCCCTTGAAGGTGGCTCGAGCACACAACATTGTGTTTTTTTCTTTTTCTTTCCCCCAATTTTCTTCCTAATTTGGTCATGCATTACTACCACTCAGTCAGAAGGGCCGAAGACAATCACGTTTCCACGTGACGCCAGCCGACTGTGACTTTTCGAACTGCTCGCTCACGCACTGTTGGTGGCGGAGTGACACTCGGAGGACAGCGCTATCTCCAACTTCCACTTGCGTGAGCTCACAGATGCTCCTGATTGGCTGTAGAGCTGTGATTAATGTGGGAGCACAAAGTACCTCCCACCCCTCCCCTCTGAGAGAGCTCGGCCAATCAGCTCTCTGGACCTCCGGCTGCGCGAGGTTACAGCATCACCCGGGAATCGAACTCGCGATCTCCGGATGATAGGGCGAGTCACGACGGTTAATGCGTTAATATTGACAGCCCTACTTTTACCATGCGTAGTCTATTTATTGATATTAAAGATTTCTGTGGAAAAAAGGTTATTATTTATGGAAGGAGTCTCCAGTATCAGCACTTTGTAAAGGTATAAAGTTTGTACCTGACTGGGAGGCTTTTCAGTTTCTCAGTATTATTATTGTTTTTTCTCCGCGTTGTTGTCAGGAATTAAAGGCACAGCGGATGCAGGTACAGACATTTCTGCCTAAAAACGACAAGAACACAGGAACAACTGTGTAAACTAAGAATAGGAATAATTCTAGAAAATGCACAACACTGTTGAGACAATAGAAACATGACACAAGACATGACTGCAAAGCAGGAACTTCAATACATTTCTAAGTGAGACATGAACGAGATTCAACAACATGTGACCGTGAACGTGTGTATTCCAGCACTGCCATGACAGCTGTGGTCTCTTTTTATGACTGGTGATGAATTCCATTGTTTAGACAGGGGATGAAGTGACACTGGTTATAATAAATGGGTTTTTGCCAAGTTTTAACCATTAGCGTGTTATGTTACTGGGTTTAATGGTCTGCTTGGGGATAAACCATTTAACAGATAGCTGCATAATACAGACAATGATGGCATTAGCTTTTTGTCTTTCCTTTCTTATTTCTTTCTTTTTCTCTCTTTCCCCCAATAGGTTCAGGCGAGGATTTGAATCGGAGCCGACCCTGCACTCGGGTATAAACTACGCCGTGCTTTTGCTGGCTGCCGGTCACCAGTTCGACTCGTCCTTCGAGCTCCGTAAAGTTGGTGAGGAGAAACAATCACCCACTCACACGAATGCTTTGGTTGACAACAGCAGGCCGTTTGTTTACTACAGTTGACTGGTTCTGCTGATTAAACCCCATGTTTAAGATGTATTCATCAGTTATGTATGATATCATTCAAATCATTTGGGTTCAGTAAATTCCCTGAATCAAACTTGTGCAGCTTGGCTGATATCATTTCCACTGAACCCCCCCAAAGTTGATTCCTTTACCCCGTACTCTTCAAGCTCGTAATGTTTTAGCTGCTGTAACCTTCATGTACAACACGGCACTGCTTGGATTACAGAACATGAAAAAGAACATTCTGACGAAACGTGAAAAACAGGAAGCGCTCTCAGAACATATTCATTTCTGATGAACAAAAGAAGCACAAACCTAAAAGCAACACTTCCTGAGGCAGAAATGCCTAATTTGCTTAGTGAGACCAGATTTCTGTGGACTTTCCCGGTTCGCCAGACACGTTTACTTGTCGTTGCTGAAAAATACATCATTATTTTATTGTTTATTAATCATCAATTTTTATTCATGTTGGAAAAAAAAGAAACTCTCATCACTGTGAATTTAATATTGCTACAAAGCTTATTACACAAGTATTACACACTGATGAAATGTTCTTGTGCCAAGTGTTTGTTTGTTTTTTCTTTGAAAGAGGATTCCATATTTTCTTACTGATTTATAGGTCTTAGAGGACTCGGGTATTATTTAAATATTTTTCACATCGTTGAAGACATTGTCCTCTTGTTTACTTACAACATGGAAAGTGTGAAAAAAAAAAATGTAAAATTGTGTAGATGCTTGATTGACGTCTTGTATGGCACACCATGACTGATTATAAATAAGGTAAATAAGAGGGGTGTTTAAGTCAAACCAGGACTTTTGATTGTGCAGAATTACAGAACACATGTTATGATTAGTGGTTAGCACCACATTTTGCATTGCACCTCCTGTGTCCAGGTTCTATTCCCGCCTCGGGTCTGTGTGCATGATGTTTGATGTGCTCAGTGGGTTTCATCACACATATAGGTGAAGCTAACTGGCGTTCCTAAATTGCCTGTAGTGTGTGTGTGTGTGTGTGTGTGTATATGTGTGTGCCCTTCGATGCCTCATGTCTGAAGTCTCCTGGCATAGGCTCCATGCCCCCGCGACCCTTATAAGAATATACAGAATAAAATGAGTGAGTTATGAGAGTAAAACCAACCTTTATTTCTCCATATAATCTCCAGCTACACTAATGCACTTACCCCGGCGTTTCACCACTGATTGGAACCATGTTTAGGTCAGGACTGTACGGGGGGATGTAGCTGTCATTCCCAGCCAAGTTCCTGTAATGTGCAAGTGGTGTTATGGACAAAGTATGAGGTCTTCCATGGTCCTATAAAAACAGAACACTTTGGGGGTCCTGGCCTCGGCTGATGCTGACAGCTGTTCTCTGAGGACTCGTGACTGCAATCGCTTAGTTCAGGACTGGATAACACACTGGACTCCATATTAACTTAAATGCATCAACTGTTATACTGAACTTTCAGCCTCCTAACACACAGTATGACAGCAGATCAATCCCTGCTGTCCGTTATCACCCAGATGAGGATGGGTTCTCTGTTGAGTCCGATTCCTCTAAAGGTTTCTTCTTATTGCCATCTCAGGGAGTTTTCCCTTGCCACCTTCGCCCTCGGCTTGTTTTTCCACCATTTTCTTTTGATTGTTTAAAGCTGCTTTGCGACAATGACAATTGTTAAAAGCTCTATACTCTCACTCACTCATCCTTTATACCACTTTATCCTGTATTTAGGGTCCCGGGGGCCTGGAGCCTATCCCAGGAGGCTTAGGGCACGAGGCAGGGTACACCCTGGACAGGGTGCCAATCCATCGCAGGGGACACACATACACACACTTACACACCCATTCACACACTAAGAGCAATTTGGAAACGTCATTAACCTTACCTATGTGTCTTTGGAATGTGGGAGGAAACTGGAGTACCCAGAGGAAACCCACCAAGCACGGGGAGGACAAACGGAAATCAAACCCGGACCCTGGAGGTGCAAGGCGACAGTGCCAACCACTACACCACCGTGCCACCAAGCGCTGTACAAATAAAATTAAATTTAATTGACTTTGTTCTGTCATTCTGCACAATAAAAAGTCTCGGTTTGACTCGAACACCCCTCCTGGAGTAACAGGTCTTGAGATGGAAATGTTTAAAATTTTGCCACTTACAAAGACATTTCATCACTTTCCTTGTGTGTTTCTCTTGGGATCTTCGTCTCTTTGGAAGACAGCACTTGCAAATCTTGAAACTCAAGTTGAACAGCCTGTCAGGCGTATTGCAGAATCCAGCATTGGGGCTTAAAATAAAGCTGTCAACTCTATCATCGCCCACTGTGTGACTGCACAGAGTGAAATTTGGTCAGGGAATAAAAGCGTAATTAACCACCTCAGTTCTGCAGCTTCTGTTCCAGCAGCAGCCTGAAGAAGTGAGCAAGGAAAGTGATTCGGCCAACGTAGACAGTTCTGAAGGGGCAAAGAAAGGGTTAAAAGTAGAAAATTAAAGGGTGGAATGAAGGAAACTGGATAGAGTTGCTCTCTCTCTCTCTCTCTCTCTCTCTCTCTCTCTCTCTCTGAGCAATTTAAGTGTTTCCAAATACTAATACTATTTTCAGAGCCATGGTGGCTTAGTGGTTTTGCGTTTTCCTCTGTTGTCTTGCACCTTAAGGGTCTTGCCTTCACTCTGTCTGTGTGTGTGTGTGTGTGTGTGTGTGTGTATATATATATATATATATATATATATATATATATATATATATATATGTGTATAGGGACCTTGCATTTGCTTTTGTTCTTTTTTTTTTTTTTTTTTTGCATGCTCGTGCCCTGTGTTAGGTTGGAACTTCATTCAGGGTGTACCCCAACTTGTGCCTTAAGTCAGAATTCCGTGATCCAAGTCAGAATCCGAGAAAAAATGTCAGAATTCCATGGAGTAGTCGGAATTCTAAAATTATTTTCAGAATAAAGTCACGAAAAGTTGAAATTCCGAGAAAAAAAGACAGAATTTTGGGGGAAAAAGTCCGAATTTTGAGAAAAATGTTAGAATTCTGGTGCAGGGAGTCAGAATTCTAAGTTTAAAGTCAGAATTCCACATTTAAAATCAGAATTATGAGATGAAAGTTAGATTTCTAAGAAGAAAAGAAAAACAGAATTCTGTGTTTAAAGTCATAATTCTAAGTCCTAAAGTCTTTTAAGATTTAATATTTAGAATTCTGGGAAAGTTAGAACTCAAAAAACCTGTTCCTCCTCAGTCTTAGATTACAGTGATAAAGGTTTATATAAAGTTTACTTATAAAAGTGAAATAATATGAATAATCTGATTGCCACCCACGTGATACTTGCCTTATTTTTCCTGAGCGTATATCAGGTTACAATGATTTACAGAGTATTTGATGTCATTCTGTAATTTTTGGCAAAGTAACAGAGCGCTATGTAGCAAGCTGTGAAATAAGAATTAACTTTTTCTTCACATAGTTCTGTTTCTACATAACATCGCTGTGCTCGATTCCTTACTTTGTTTGCTTCGGTAAATGAAATAACCAAGGAGGTGCCATTACTTAAAATCTCCGTTTTAACCAATTTGCTAAAATTCCACTTTATTATAAAACAATTAAGTTGTTGTATATGTTTTAAGCTCCAATATTTTACTATTTCTTTACCAAACTAACATAAGTTTCAGATGTTTCACTCCTCTTTCAAACACACCATTTCAGTGTTTATGTAAATGAGCTACAGCTGAGACACGCCCACCAGAGAACAGAAGAGCTGAGCAATAAGCCAGAGGAGGAGCACTTCTTATATGAGGTCACATTAGGGGAAAATCTCATTGGCTTGTTTAAGCTACAAAAATAGGGGAGAAAGCAGGGAATTTTTTGTTCATGTTTTTATTATTTTTTTTGTTTCACTAATAAAGTCACGCTTTCACTTTTCCACACACAGGTCCTCGTTGTGCAGGTGTAATGTCTGTGTGTGTGTGTGTTTGTGGGTGTGGGTGTGTGTGGGGGTGTTTTATAGCTTGTAGTAAGGAACATGAAAGAAAGAGATAATATTAATTGTTAGCTCCATTGCAGAAAGAGATATCAGACAGATATGTTTGTAATAGTTTGGTGTGTGTGTGTGTGTGTGTGTGTGTTAAAGGTGTGAAGTTGAGCAGTCTACTGGGAAAGAAAGGCAGCCTGGATAAGCTACAGAGTTACTGGGATGTGGGCTTTTTCCTGGGCGCGAGCATTCTAGCCTGCGACAACACCCGTGTTTTACAAGCCTCTGAGAAACTCTTCAAACTTAAAGCTCCTGTCTGGTATGTAAGCACACACAAACACACACCTGTATATATTATGTATGCATGAATGTTGCTCGGCAGCATGGCGGCTAAGTGGTTAACGCTGTCGCTCTACACCTGTGTGTGTGATTGATTGGCACCCCGTCCAGGATGTACCCCACCTAAGTTTCCTGGGATAGACTCCAGACCCCCCGCAGTCCTCTACACAGGATAAGCATTACAGACGAAAGATGAGTGAGTGAGTGAATGTTGTCCTGATCTGAAGCCAGACAGGCTTACGTACTGTTTTATTTTTACACTGTCCTGCTCTTTCCTGGTTCCCATAAGACTGGTGTGTAAACAAAAGAAAACTAGGACGCACGTTTTGGCAGGCGGCCGTATGATTTACACAAGGGATCATGGGAAAAGAGCTTCAAACCCTACATTTCATCACACACACGCACATATATCTGCCACACACAAAGCCAAAGCCGTAATTGGCAGCGTCGCCACGTCTACATCGCTGAGCAGCGTTGTCTTTCGGAATAGGCACGTCAGCCGGGGACAGAGAGAGTGCAGAATTAGAAAGCGCCAAGCGTCCCATATTTGAGTGAAATGTGGAGAAGATTTAACAGGATCCTGGGAAAAATCTTGGCAGGTGGGAGACACAGAAGAGATAAAGATAGCCTGGGATTTTTACACATTCTCTTGGCTGCAGGAATATATAGGGGACTTGGACTCGCCTCGCTGTCTGTGTTATATGTCATGCCGTGATAATAATAATAATAATAATGAAAGAAATGATTAGTAAATTAATGAAACTGATAGTGTGTATGTTTGTGTGTGTGCTTGGATTTCAGGTACCTCTGCTCTCTAGTTGAGACGATTCTAATCTATCAGCACTTTAAGAAACCTTCGACTGACCCGCCAGGACCTAAACAGGAACTAGTGGATTTTTGGATGGACTTCCTGGTGGAGGCGACCAAAAAGGATGTATCATCTGTTCGCTTCCCTGTACGAAACGCACATACACACATAGAAATCTTCATGCATACCCCTAATGTTGCGTCTGAAATAGAAGTCATCATTTGAAATTCGTTAAAAAATGCCTTACCTTGCACCTCAGGGGTCTGGGTTCGATTCTCGGCTCAGGGTCTGTGGACATGGAGTTTGCATGTTTCCTCCGGGTACTCGTCCCACAGTCCAAAAAACATGCGGATTAGGCTAAGTTTACGTAGCGACCCCGCGACCCTGTACACAAGATAAAGCGGTATAGACGATGGTTGAATGAGAGTAATTATCATGTAAGTTTCTGTTACCGCTTATGTAGTAAACAGTTGCTCTCTTATCAAATTGTGTGTAGTCTCTCATAAAAAAAAAAAAAGTCAACAACACACGTCTTGTGATTTTACTGAGAAATCAGAAAGTGTAAACTTATCTGTGCTAAAGACCTGCTAGTGATCGAATTGAACTGAGAGGACGGATGTCCATATTAACTTACCTCCTCTTGGACATGGATTGTGCATGGTGTCCAGCATATAATCCCTGTGAATGAGCTGTTGCTATAGAAACTATATTATATCAGACTGAGTGCTTTAATGTAAACCTCTGGTTGATGCTGCATTTGGAGCTACCGTCCAATCAGTGAGGTTATATAAGTGTAATTAACAAGTGTCTGACCAATCAGAGTCCACTATTAAAGCATGGGTGGTATATCATTATAGCATTACTTATTCTAGAAGACTGTTACCTTGTTTGAGAAATATGTTTTTGTATTAATGACAGGTGTTAATCCTGGAGCCGACTAAAGTCTACCAGCCGTCGTACCTGTCAATCAACAACGATGTGGAGCAGAACACGCTCTCCATTTGGCACGTGGCTCCGGACGACAAAGTGAGCGTTCACTGACTCGCTCACTAGTTTATTCCCTCATTTATTTACTTACTTATTCACTCGCCAGTTCACTCGTTTACTTATTCACTTTCATTTATCCACTCACTCAGTCTTCACTCACTTACTCACTCACTCATTGAGTCAGTCATTTCATTACTCATTCGCTTACTTTTTTATCTACTCACGTTCATTTATTCACTGGCTTTCTCAGACAATTACTCATTTACTCCTTCACTTTGTCATTTACTCCCTCACTCACTCACTCACTCACATGTTCATTCATTTATTTAATCTTAGACATTTGCTCACTCACTCACTAATGCATTCACTCATGCTTTTATTTACTAACCTATTTCTTAACTCTATCATTTACTAATTTATTCATGCTCTCATTCAGTAATTTATTTACTATTCTATCCAATTACGCACTCATTCACTCATTTATTTACTATCCTATCTAATCACTCATTCATTACTCACTTATTCACTCAGTCATTAATTAATTCAGTCACTTACTTATTCATTTACTCTTTCACTCCCTTTCTGTCATTCATTCTAGTGCTTACCACCTCATTAATTCAATCACTTAGCAGTTTAGTCACACATTTACTTTCTCATTAATTCACTAACTCAATTGTCTACTTATTCACTCGTTTAAATTACTTACTCATTCACTTGCTCATCACACGTTCATTCACTTACTTACTCACTCCAGCATTCCTTTGCTCATTTAGTCATTTATTCATTCACCCATCCACTTACTCAGTCACTCCCTCATTTATTTACTTATCCACTCACCCACTCATTTACTAACCCATTCACTTAATTACTAACTCAGCTGCTCTTCCAGTTACTCATTCACACGATTATTCACTCACTCAGTTATTTGTTTAATTTTTTATTCACTAACTCACTCACTTGTCCATTTACTCCCTTAAGTACTCACTCATTAATTTACTCACTTATTCACTAACTCAATAATGCATTTACTCATTTACTTACTCTCACATTTGCTCACTTACTCCTTCACTCACTCATTATTTAATTACTTATTCACTCATTTATGCACTTGAACATATCACTCATTTAGTCATTCGTTCAGTCATTCATTTATTCGTTTAGTCATTCGTTCAGTCACTCATTTTTTCGTTTACTTATTTATTTGTTCAGTCATTCATTCAATCACTTAGTCATTCACTCAGTCATTCATTCAGTCACTCAGTCATTCGCGCAGTCATTTATTCAGTCATTCGCTCAGTCACTCTCTTATAAGTTCAGTCACTAATTTTTTAGTTTACTCATGTATTTGTTCAGTCATTTGTCAATCACTCAGTCATTTATTCAGTCATTTGTTCAGTCACTCATTTATTTGTTCAGCCATTTGTTCAGTCACTCATTTATTCGTTCAGTCATTCGTTCAGTCACTCAGTCATTTGTTCAGTTACTTAGTCATTCATTCAGTCAGTTGTTCAGTCATTCGTTCAGTCACTCAGTCATTTGTTTAGTCACTTAGTCATTCGTTAACCCTAACCCTTAGTCATTCATTTAGTTACTCAGTCATTTGTTAACCCTAACCCTCAGTCATTCATTTAGTTACTCAGTCATTTGTTTAGTCATTTGTTCACTCATTGACTCACTAAGTTGTTCACTTATTCATTTGTTCACTTACTTATTTATCTTCTCACTTCCTACTCACTCGCTTACAGTATTTAATTACTCACTCACTCAGTCACTCACACACTCAGTATCTCCATAATTTCAAACTTCTCACACAGTCCACATCCTCAAAAACACTGCATGCATTACGAGAGGTGATTGTAGCCTATGACGGCACACACCTGATTTATGATGGATTTAATCAGATCAGCCGGTCTGCTTCTTGACAGCGATCTGTATTTTACGTCAATTTGTGTGTGTGTGTGTGTGTGTGTCTGTCTGTCTGTCTGTCTGTGTGCATGTGTCTGAGAAGGAAATTTGCACTCCATGACCTTCAGACTCTTGTACTTCTTATTACTCACTCATTAGATGTGCACACTCCTGCTGTTGCCTTCTCTCTCTCTCTCTTTCTCTCTCTCTCTCTCTCTCTCTCTCATTATTTCACTATTATTTCTTTTCTCCTGCTACCCAGTGAGAAGAAACTAGTTTGACCATGTGTGTGCATTATGATAACAGTTTGCCTCTCTCTTTTGTCTGTTTGCCTTTCTTGTACTTTTACAATGTCAATCATTCTGGCTTCTACGCAGGCAGGCACACACACACACGTACACACACACACACACGTACACACACTCTTGAGAGAACTCTAGCCATGTGTGGCTTTTTATATAACGTTATCGTTGTTTGTCTTCCTTTATCTTTCATAGTTTTTTTTTTTTTTTTTTTTGCTAATGCAAGAACTTGCTCTCACACACACACACACACACACACAAACACACACACGCACCTACCTTAGTCTCTTTCACTATTTCAGCAGTGGGCTCGATTTTAACTCTCACATGGAAAATAGCATACGCACTCATGCACACAAACACTGGGCCTTATGATATAACATTTTGCTCTCTCTCTCTCTCTCTCTCTCTCTCTCTCTCTCTCTCTCTCTCTCAGAATAAGGGGATCCATGAGTGGAATTTCAGTGCCGCGTCAGTGCGAGGCGTGAGGTGAGACTTCTCGCACCTCGCAGTTCAGACGAGACACAAGTCAACCCATGAGTTCACTGAGACAGTGTGGGACGAGTGCCTGTGCACTTTTTCTGTATCTTTTTTCTGAAAGCGAACGCTCACCGCCACTTACAGCCGCGCAGCTACGACGCACACATGCACATATTTCCCTTTGACGGGTTCGTAGTATTCCTCGGTTTAAAGTAACCCACTTCTAAGCAGGTTAAACCTTTCGGTTTCCATGGCAACTACAGCAAAAAAAAAAAAAAAATGGAAATGGGTCATGGAAGTGTAAGTGTCGAGGACAGATTAGTTTATCTTCTGCCCGCTGACTGGAGGACACCCGCGCAGCCCGGCGGTCTCAGTGCCGCGCTGTGATTGGTCAGGGCAGAGTCTGGGTTGCTAGGGAACATCCACTGAAGGTCCACTCGTAAAAAGAGAGGCTCCGAGTGTAATACAAAGCAGATATTCATAAAGCATACACACACACACACACACTCTCACACACACAAACACATTTCGTCTCTCCCACTCTCCTCACGGCACAAAATGAACAGTTGTTGAACACACAAGCTGTTTAACACGTTCTGAAGTCCCTCTGCTGTCTCATACACACACACACACACACACACACACACACACACAGTACCAAAAGGAAAGTCCCTTCAGTATTGGGTGAAGTACAATAGTGAGGTCTTTGTTGATTGCTTTGCTTTTCTGTGTGTGTATGTGTGTGTGTGTGTGTGTGTGTAAGAGAAAGAAAGAGAGCAGACGAGAAGAGGAACTACACCATCAAGTCCTCTTATTCCACAGTTTGTCTAATTCCGTGTTAAACAACAATGTCTGACTTTTTTAATCCATTTATTGGTACGTTTAATGTGAAACGAGTCACTTCCTGTTGTAAATTACCGTCTGGTAGATTATAGCAGCTACAAACAGACATTTCCTCATCAGCCACCCCCCCTTTTTTTTTTCTCTCTTTTTTGAAGAAAAGGTTTGTCTGGTTGCAGAGAAACCATAAGGTCTTTCCTGTGACAGAAAACCTAAAGTTACTGCTTTACCTCAGACCGAGAGACATTGCAGAAATAATTCACAGAAAAATCACAGGTATCAGCACACACGCCGGTGTACACGCTTCGAACCCGTCTGTCCCTTTAATCTTGGAGTCGGAATTAACAAATACATTCACAAGTCCCGGTTTCACTTGAACGCCCCTGGTACTTTTCTTTTTTTTTTTTTTTTAATCGTTGTTTTGATCGGATTTAAACAAGCGTACAGTATTTGATTGTCCCCGTCATGTGACCTCATTTAAGAAGATCCCCTGCCCCAGGCGTGTCGCTCCGCTCTGCAGCTCTCTCTGGTGGGCGTGGCTCAGCAGCAGCTCATTTACATAAACACTGAAACAGCGTGTTCGGAGCAGGAGTGAAGAAGAGGTAGTTCGAAGTATAAGGCCTTGTTCACACGGGCGTTAAAATAGAGTTTTTTTTTTTTGCGTACGTAGCGTCTGGTGAGCGCGGATCAAGCAGCGAGTGTTTTCTACACATGGGAGTCAATGAGAGTGTTCACACGGGCTTTGGTGACGTGCGTTTGTCCGGCTGTGCGTTTATACGGCGTTAAAAAAACGTTGCATGCAGCTTTTTCTTGCCGTTCAAAACCCAACGAACGCAAGGAAACCGCTTCTAGTTTGTTTTCTTCGCGTTCCTTTTTTACGCTTCGGAGGACCGGATATATCCCATGATCCCACATAGGAAAATGCGGAAAAAAGCTAAATAAAAAAAATTTAATTGTTAAAACGCGCAAATCTTCGCATTTCTTCATAAACCACAAAAAAAAAACTTCCTTTAATCCGACGTTGTGCAGTCAGAGAGTGAACCCGGGAGCGGCGGGCTTTCATATCCAGTTCCCGACACTGCCCCCACAGGTTAACACACAAACTACAGTTTGGGCTGCAGACAAACGAACGCTGGTGTAGAAATCAACCAAGCGTCACTACAAAACGCAAAATAAACGTCTAGGACGTTCAGAGCACGTTCGTTTATCCAAAAATTTAACGCCCGCGTGAACAAGGCCTAAGACGCCCGCAGCTGGAGCATTAACCGACACGCATGTTCCCGAGACCTGTGTTAACTTATTAAAGGAATAGCAGCATATGGGACCTTTAATGCTTTTGATTGAAGTGCAGTATTCACTGTAACACTCTGTCTCCTGCAGCATTTCCAAGTTCGATGAACGCAGCTGCTTCCTCTACGTAGTGAATAACTCGGAAGATTTCCAGATCTACTTCTGCACAGAGATGCACTGCAAAAGGTGCGTGTGTTCATGTTCGTTTGTGTGTGTGTGTGTGTGTGTGTGTGTGTGTGTGTGTGTGTGGGAGCATGTGTGCATGCGCACACACTTTGCTAAGCAAATTGAGCAAAGGTAGAAGAAAAGGACTGTAGTCAGCTTGTGTTGCCTCATTCAGGAGAAAGAAGGTTTGCAGCTTTGTGTGTGTGTGTGTGTGTGTGTGTGTGTGTTGCAGGTTCTGTGAGCTGGTGAACAGTCTGACTGAAGAAACCTGGAAAGCACAGGATGAGGCAGAGTGTGAATCTGAAACTTTAGAGGTACACACACACACACACACACACACACACACATATACACACACCTTTAGTGTTTAAAAAAAAAAAAAATTTAATAGAAGCATGACTCTTCTTTTATAAAATGAGAGTGTTTCCGTGTGTGTGTGTGCAACGATTCATCCCGGTTTGACTCGTATACATGTTCAAGTCAAACCGGGACTAATTCTTCCTTTAATTCTTTTAAGCAGTTTATACCTAAACAGGAACTTGTACAGTTCAGCTCATACAGTACAAAGACACAGTTTCCGTTTAGTTGTGATAGTTGGCACATGTACATCGATACACACCTGTGTGTGTTTGTGTAGTACGACTACGAATACGACGAGCACGGCGAGAGGGTGATTCTAGGAAAAGGCACCTTCGGGATCGTCTACGCAGGTCGTGACCTCAGTAACCAGGTGCGGCTGGCAATCAAGGAGATTCCCGAGCGGGACAGCAGGTATACCTTACACTTTTTTTTTTTTTTTTACACGTTAGCACTTTCACAGTAGTCGTGTCTGCAACTAGAGACTAAATGACAAGATAATAATAATAATGAGTACGAACGTGGCCCAGCACTCAGACATTTGCTTATGCAGATAAATAGTTATATAGTTCAATTCTAAATGCAAAATGGAAAGAAATGTTTGCGCCCATGTTAAGTGATTACTGGTAGTGCGAGATAACAGCGATGCTTTCATAAGGGTGATAGTGGTGTGTGTGTGTGTGTGCAGGCTTTAAGCCCTTTCTACGCACCAAATATCCTTATTTTGTAAAACATTTATGAGAACATTTGTCTGGTCCTCGATTACAAATCACTTGTCTAATGTTGCTGCAGAAACCATCATGCTTTGGCATTTTAAACATTTAAATCACATCCGGGACTTTTTATTTATTACTCTATCACTTTTATTAACATTGAGATGATTTGTAAATATTGTGCTTCATTTATAGTCATATTTGTTTTTGGGGTTTTTTCAGCCGTTTTATTTCCAAAATTTTGTGCATTCCTGTTCTTTAAGCTTTAATGCATTTTTATTGACACATTCATTCTTTAAATAGTACTGTGCAGAAGACTTGAGCATTTTTTTTATATTAAATTAAACTAAATTATGTATCATGTTTTTCTGCGAGAGGCTGCAAAATGCCTAAAGACAAAATAAAAAAGATTGTTGTTTATGTAACAACCTGCGTGGCACGATGGTGTAGTGGGTAGCACTGTGGCCTCGCACTTCCAGGGTCGAGGGTTTGATTTTCACCTGGGGTTTGTGTGCAGGGAGTTTGCACGTTCTCAACATTCTTGATGGGGTTCCTCCGGGTTCTCCGGTAATCTTGCAGATTAGGCTACTTGGTGTTAGATTGCCTATAGTGTGTGTGCGAGTGTGTGTGTGTGTGCCCTGCCATAGAGTAGCACCCAGCCTCGTGCCTAAAGTCTCCTGGGATAGGCTCCAAGGCCGCCCTTATCCTCGTACACAGGATAAGAGGTATAGAAGGAGAATGAATGAATGTAACCACTTCAGCAGCAGCGACCTCGTTTCCCCTCTCGTCTGTTCCAACCACTCAGCACTCAGCATCACCAGTATACTAATCACCATCCTAATCATCTGTCACCATCTGCACCTGTTTCTCACTGGATCATGCCAAAAGTTAGATGTTTTTTTATGCTTGTTTTTTATGCTTAAATGATTCATAGGTCACGAAAACAAAAACACCAAAAATCATTCCTCTGAAACTGCTCAGGTGCAGGGACTGGACTAAAAAAAAAAAAGGGGCCGAGAAAGTCCTTCAGGAAGCCTGAAGAGCTGTTCCTCCATTAAAAATACAAACAGTCTGACTCTTTGAAAGCGAAATATGAAGAAATGAGTGGGCGCGGGAGGATCACGACTTTTGCACAGTACTGCATTTCTTTAGCACACAGGTGCTTCCTGCTTGTTCTCGCTCTGCCGTACACTATACAGTATGTGGATTCCTTTCTGTCCACCCTGAGGAAGAAAGCCAAGATGTGGAAACAAAGGAGCGCAATTAGAGAAATGAGATCGAGCCTTCCTGTTTCATTTATTTGTCTAACTTCATTTCCTTTAATCTGGTTATGTATCTGTGTCTATCTGACTTATCGTCCTCATTTATAAGGGTGATAAGCGTGGCAGTTAAGGAGCACGGGTCACGAGTCTCTGTTTATTTCCTTTAACGGATGATTTCAGATCTGGTTGATTTCAGATCAACCTGGAGCTGAGATGTCGTGAAAATTTCTCGGGGAAGGTCGCGGCCCTAACTGGCAGATTTCTTATTACAAGGAACAACAAACCACATGATCATGTTTTGTTTTCCCCAAAGTCTCCGGCCCAGCTTCTCTCTCTCAGTATGAATCCTTTTTATATCGACAGCTGTCACTGTGAGCGAGCAGATGACTTGTGGTGACTTGTGGCCAGTGTAGGCAATTGTTAAATGAAGTGAAAATAAACCAGCATGTGATTGAAGACTATTAAACTGAAAAGGTCAGCTATAACAAAAAATCAATCTCGGATGCCGTTGAAACATTGCCATATTAATTATGAATATTGACGGACCTAATGCAGCAGCTGTGTAAATCTGTATGGTTTCAATAAAAAAATAAATAAAGAGGAGGTTATTAGTCTAGTCGAACAGCCCTCAAGCTTCCGTTCACATCAAGGACGCCTTAGTCATGCTTTGGGAGTGTCTCACCAGCCTTGCACTGTGTTTAATGACAAGTAATACACTCTGCGTGAGCTGCTGGAGGGCTTTAATACTCGTTATCGACAACGCCAGCGTCCATGGGTAGCCTCCGGTTCTGGGGTTGTAGTGTCTAGAGATTCATCGGTCAAGAATCATCCTCTCCTTCCCGAAGGATGTAATCTAACCAGGTCTGTAGTGCTGCTGTAATTCTAATTGTGTGTGTGGGTGTGTGTGAATTGTGTGTAGGTACTCCCAGCCGCTGCATGAAGAGATCGCCCTGCACAAGCACCTGAAACATAAAAACATCGTACAGTATCTGGGCTCCATCAGTGAAGACGGATTCATCAAGATTTTTATGGAGCAGGTACCAGGAGGTGAGACAGGAGCGCGCTGATGGAGACTCACAAAGAGCTTCAGTGGTTAAAAAAAAAACAGAAAAAGTGGAAGTGGTTGAGCAATATAAGAAATAAAAACAGAAATGTGATTATCGGTAATATTGTAGTTTTTATAGAAATTATTTTTGATTTTTAGATTGATTTTTCAGCTAACATTTGAAAAGAGGAGTTGGAGTGTTGTTTAATTGCCTTTGGTTTGTGTTAGTGGTGGTGGCCGGAAGTATTGGGACAAAAGTGAACTTTAGTGTTTTAATGATGTTCTCAGGTTTGCCAATTTGTTTATTGATTTATTTCACGCAAACAAATTGCTTTACAACAATCAATATGTTGTATGAAGTCTGTTATTCTTCGGAAACCTCTTGGGCATTAAGTAAAAAAAAAAAAAAAACATCTGCGGTACTCTGATGTCATTTGCCCCATCCATACCTGCTTGATCATGTACAGAAGACGAGTTCTAGACTGCTCCTGCCTACTTCACCATTCCCCAACATTTTTTTTTTAGGTTTAGGTCTGAAGGTGACCCAGGCCATGGCTCCAGAAACGTAACTTGTCACATAGATAGTTTTCAGACAGATAGGCTTGAACTAATTAGTAACGCCACCTTGTTTGTGCAGAGAGAGAACTATAATGCATTGCATATGTTGTCCTAATACTTTTGGCCCCCACTGTGTACTTTTTTTTAATGAATGGTATGCAAGTTTCTATTCAAGCTGCTGGGATTTTCTTGACAAAGTAGTAGAACCCTGACACGTTTTTGTTTAACTGTGGTTCACAGGCAGTCTCTCAGCACTGCTCCGATCTAAATGGGGTCCGCTGAAGAACAACGAGCCGACCATCGGCTTCTACACCAAACAGATCCTGGAGGGGCTCAAATACTTACATGATAACCAGATCGCCCACCGAGACATCAAGGTATATGAAAGATTCATCTCATAAAAAGCATAAATGAGTCTAACTTATTTTAGTGGAATTCATTCTATCTTAATAAGCATTGTTAGTAACATAATCAGTGTAAATATAAATAATAATTTTTTATGACCAAGTTCATGCTACAGGGCAACTTAAGGAGAAGTTCCTCGAGTGTTTGTCAGTTGGATGAAACCAATGACACTCCCCTTTCTTCTCTATTTTTAGCTAGGGGTTAAACCATAAAACGGCATTACATCATAACCATCAGTTTTTGCTTGTGTGCTTTGCTGATAAGCCTCCCTTTGTCCCGTTGCGAGAGGGGAATTTTCTGGGCTGTTATTGTTACAGAGCGACATCGTGACATCATACACGGCTCATTTCTTTACTCCGGTCTGTACGGAGAGTCACATCAGTAAATGTTAATCTGTTTTTGCTCTCGTGTTTATGGATGCTAGAAAATCCATCCGGGTGCACAAATACAATGTTCTTGTGTTTTGTTTTTTTTACCTGGACCGGTGCCACGGTTTCAGAGGAATCATGCAGATAAGAGCGTGTACAGTATTTGTGTTGCGAGCTTAGATCAGAGTAACTGGGGAGATCTTTTCAAGATTTAATCAGTTTCTCCGTGTTTAAAATTCCTGCTTTTCTAACTGTACAGATTTCACTGTGGATTTCATACTGTATGTAACTACAAATGTATTCAACCTGAATTACTCCAGTGCAAACAGATCCATAAAATGTGCACAAGCAGGAGTTTACATCTCTATCTCTGGAAGTTATATTTTTTCAGCAATGTTAAAAATGTATAGATGAGTCAGTTTTGGCCTCCTGCACATTTCTCGACAATGACTCAACTCGTATATATGTTTACATCCTACACAGGGAGACAACGTCCTCATAAACACCTACAGTGGCGTTCTGAAGATCTCAGATTTTGGCACGTCAAAGCGCCTGGCTGGCATCAACCCCTGCACCGAGACCTTCACTGGTACACAATAATAAAATTGCAGTTTTTCAAGAATATCGACTGTCCATAGTATTTTTAGTATTTTTTTTTAAGCAGTTTTTTTTCCATCCAGAGCACACCCTAAATTTTGCTTCGTGAAAAGAAGTAACACATTTACAACACAGTATACCAAGCTATATTTTCTTTGATCTTGATTCCACAATTCTTCTCTAATCTGTCAATTAGCAGTGGTGGACAAACGTACCAAGTCCTGTACTTGAGTAAAAGTATAGATATCACAGGGAACATATTACACAAGTAAAAGTAACATTTACATTTTTACATGTACATTTTTACTCCAGAAAAACTCAGCTTGAAATATACTTTTATGCAAGAGTGTGAGTGTCTGTAGCCTTTACATAATAGTAAAAGTGTTTTCCAACTCCATGCGCAAATGTAGTGAATTAGAAAGTACAGATATTTGTTGCAGGATGTAGTAGAGTAAACGTAAAAAGCGTACGTACACATGATCAGTAATGAACAGATTTTACCATCACCATTAACATTTATTGTTTTCCTGTAATAGCACACCCCCTAAGTGGCTGCTGCTTCCTTTATATAACTACAGTAAGAAGCAGCTTGTGAGGCTGACGCTCCATATTTCTCACTACCTGGTATAAATATTCTAAAAATAGTATTTTTTCATGTTTTTTTTCCCCCCAAGGCCCCTCCTCGTAAACATACTCACACTGGCCATATCCAGGCAAGCGGACATGGTACAAAACAGGAATCTAAAAAAAACCTACTATAGATAACTCACACAAAATGTGACTTAATACCTGATTTGATATGACGGATCACAAATATCCACAAATACTTAGATCAAAACTAAGTATGAGAAGAAGAAGAAGGTGTTTAGGGTTAGGTTTATAAATGTGATATAAATGTTCTCTAATAATCTCCTGTCTAACTGACTTCTTGTGAAGTCCTGACTTACAGTATGCTGTCTTCAGCCTGGGAAACTATTGTGTGCGGTCACAAATAAATACATACATAAATACATACAAGAGTACAGTCAGTTCTTTGAAACAAATGTCTTTTGGTAATTCCTTTTCCCTTGGCTAAACGTCAGGGTACATTTTAGCCCTGGAGGCACTCACAGTCTGTACTGAGCTGCACTTTAAAGGGTCCCATGAGGTTTTTCTAAGAGAATTAAAGGCAGTGTGTTTGTCCCCGGCCTGTGCAGTATCTGCTCAGAGACCTTCTCATCTTTCACACACATTACAGAAAGCATATTAAATCACATTGTTCTAGTGACATTAATAAGTTTATGAACCTTCTTGTGAGTTTAACCCTTATTGTGTTGAGTCTAGTTTAGACACACAATGAAAGCAGAACTCCCAGACAAATTATTGATCTGATTGAACATATAAATGATATGAAGATATACTTGGCGTTCTAAATCGGTACTAATTATTTGTTTTACTGCTAATTGATGAGCAGGAACTAAAGTGTGTGTTTTTATTTGCAGGAACATTACAGTACATGGCTCCTGAGATCATAGACAAAGGCCCTCGTGGTTACGGGAAACCAGCGGATATCTGGTCACTGGGTTGTACTATTATAGAGATGGCCACAGGCAAACCACCTTTTTATGAGCTGGGAGAACCACAGGCGGCTATGTTCAAGGTCAGAAAACTTCCGATAATTCATTTCACAAGCTTCTTCACTAGAGACTTGGCCTTAGTCCCAAATGCAAGAATTCATGCCTAGCTAAGTCATTTTAATTTCAATTTAGAAAGCCCTTAAAATAAGTTATAGTCTGTGTTTTGTTTTTGTTTTCTTTCCTGTGTATTATTTTTGTTCATGCCCTAAAACATATGTCACCATCCTCTAATCCCTGTGAACAGGCAGCTTGATTATGGCCTTAGCAACCAACATTATCAACTCATTAAACATTAAAAAAGACGGTCATAAAGTTAGCATTGAATAATTAAGGTAATGTGCGTGTAAAATGGCTCAATAAAATAAGACATTCATTGAAGCAAATGAGAATGAAGTGCAGATAAAGTAAATGGGAAAGACAACACACAGGCATACGGTGTGTGCAGTACAGTACGGTACAGTCAAGCACAAATGTTTGCATTGCCCCTGGGCAAAGTCGCGTTAAGCCATTAAGTACAGACATAAAATAAAATAAGATACATCAGTTTAAAGTTTTTGAAATAAGGGAGAACTGACAGACTTTGAGAGTTTTAGCTGCTGTAACTAAAATAACCATTTTTATACCCGTGGAGAGCTTAAGAGGATTTCAAAATGAATAATCTTCAGATGGATAGACTGGTGGAAAGATTGGAAAAAATGTTTTTCGCAAGAAGCGTGTGCCTGATGTAGCTTCAGATTCCTGTTCTTGGCAGGACAGGAGTGGAACCTGATATGTCGTTGTAGCCGATCCAACTCAGTGTGCAAGCCTGTATTTGAGTCACTGTGCACATGGTCATATCATTAAGATCGCATCCTATTCGGACGTTGTAACTGAATTTCTCAAACTGTATCTTTATGATTTAATGAGTTGTTCTGCAGCGACACGATTGGCTGATTTGAATAATTGTATGAAGGGGAAGGTGGTAATTATTACAGTAGGTGTTAGCAATAAATCACTAAAGTTTATGATACCTATCTAAGTCCATGTGCAATCATCCGGACCTAATCTACTGTATTTTATATAACCCAAAGACTATTACTTTATTAAGAAGTTTCTATTAAACGTCATCTTACCGTAACCAGTTGTACCTAAAACATGATGCACAAAAGAACACATCTTCAAAAATATTTGGCCAAACCTGTTGATTTGAGGTGTTCCAATCAATCAGGCTCCTTATCCCCAGTGAAGGGAAATCCAAATGCTTCAGCATACCAAGACATCTAAGACAATGCTATGCTTCCAATTTTGCGGCTCCTTTTCTATTCCAACATGACTGTGTCTGTAAGATCTACACGGACTATAAAGACATGAGGTGATGAGTTCAGTGTGGAAAAAACTTGACTGGTCGCATGGAGCCCTGACCTCAACCCCATCGAGTGCCTTTGGGGTGATCGCGAATGGAGATTGTAAGCTAGGCCTTCTCGTCCAACATCAGTGCCTGACCTGTGCTCTACTGTACATTGGTCAAGGTTTAAACAATGCCTTACAGAATGAATGGCCATGAAACACTCCGAAACTATGTGGACAGCCTTACAAGGAGAGTGGAAGCTGTTATAGCTGCAAAAGGGGGACCAACTTCAGATTAAAGTATATTTATTTGGATACAATGTCATTGCAGGTTTCGCCAAATACAGTACCTTTGTACTGTATTTTAATGTTTTTTAATCTTCCTCACAAAATACATGTCTTTGAATATTGCATTAAGAGTTTTCAGTTTCTATAAATAATGGAAATAAGATGATGTAATCGTAGCATGCATTTTTAGCTTTTTATTACCATCACTAACTGTGATGTTGTGCTAAGGAAACAGTTAGCTAGCTAAAGACGCCAAATGCATCAACTTTAGCGAGGACAGATAGGAATGTGTGATCAATTAGTGCACACCAGGACATGAAACACAACCTGTGTTTTCTACACATCAGCAGAGAGCAGTCTCTAGTAGCAATGATTATGAAAAAAAAAAAAAAACTTGGAATGTTATCTTGTAGCTTATCTGATTTGAAATGTAGAAAAGTAAGATAACATTGTTAACCTTCTTACAATCACCTGGTGTAACTGAAACAACTGGAAGTTCCTGAGAACATGAAAACAGTTTTAAGATGCTGAACATTCCATGGACATTTTAAAACATCGTCATGCCTCATAAAACCACACATCTTACCACCAGTATACGATTGTTATTGATTTAGACCCATTTCTTCGGCTCAACTGTATGTTCCCCAACCATGTAGGGTCAGTATTGCTAAAAAAAAAAAAGCAGGATTGACCATAATCCCTTGCGTTCAGTGAGAGATGCAGCAACAGAGGCTGAGATGTGATAAAGGCTTTGCTGATTTGTGACTAAAGATCGAATAAAATATGCGTTTTATGAAGCCATGAAGTGTCTGAGCTTGTGTGTTCATATTTCCTTGTGTATGTATGTGTGTGTGTAGGTAGGAATGTTTAAGATCCATCCAGAAATTCCAGACACCATGTCGTCTGAGGCCAAGGCGTTCATTCTGCGCTGTTTCGAGCCGGACCCGGACCTGCGCGCTTCAGCCAACGAGCTGCTCATGCACGAGTTCCTTACTGTCACGTCTCGCAAGAAAAAAGCCAAAGGCAACAACTTTACAGGTGCGCTGCTTTGTAGTGTCTGTCGTGTGCATGTACACAAGTACGTAAGTTGTGTCGTACTGTACAGATCACTATTTTACCACTTAAAAGAAAGTCAAATACTGTCAGGTTAGCTATGTGGCTAGTATTAGCGGTAAACATTGTAAGCAAATTTATCCAAATTATTTGTTAGGTTATCTTATGCTAGGTACAGTACAAGGCTTAGAATATTAGTTAAGATGGTGAGGCTTTAAGCATTCGCTTATCTAATCCTGTCAGGTTAGCTCGCGGTAGATCTGTCGATAGCATTAGCCAGCAAAATTACAGATTTGTATTTTACAGATTAGATTGAGGATTGTAAACCGCCATTCGTTGTCAGGCAACGTTAGCAATACGCTAAGTATTATCGGTGAGGATTGTAAAGATTTTGGAAAATTACTTTAACAGTTCTTTACAAATCCTGTCAGATGATCTTGCGCTAAATATGTGGCTAGCGTTAGCCGTTAAGATTGTGACTAAAACTACAGCTCTACAGAAATGTACAACAAACAAAATTAGTGAAACATTTTCTTTGAAATCCTGTTAGTCTATTTTATGCTGGATGTACAAATAGTGAACATTAGCAGGGAAAATACTATTAGCTTAACTTTAGTTAGCTACGTTTAAAGCCTTAGCACAAACGTTTTAAACAAAATCACAGATTAGGTTATGGTCTGCGTTTTTTTTTATCACATTTGATGTTTGTACATTTTATAATGTTCGAAGTGGCTTCATATTTACTGCTAATGTGGCAAGCGTCAGCAGTAATACTGTAAACATTTCCTCAGAAATCCTGTCAGATTAGCCTAGGTTAGCAATCTGGCTAAATTTTAGACATTCAGCCGGGTTTTCTTAACTACTTCAGGTCTTAGTTGTGTTATAACTTTTATATCAATAAATATTAATGATGTCATCATGAATTAACATCCTTACATTTATTTTTTCCGCTGAAAATGGGGGTTAACTTGCTTAATATGTCATTTATATTTAAAAGTCTACAATATGGACTTTCATGGTCCCACTGTTCCAAATGGCTCGGAAGGTGCACTTCCACAAAGGGCTGTTTTGGAGACATCTCATAAAATGTTTTTTTTTTTTTTTTTAAGGATCTTTTTTTAATGTATTTTCTTATTTGTGTTTTTCTAGCTTTGACTCCAGCAAGTGGTGAGTCTGCTAAACCCTTCATGCCATTTATTAATGAAATCAATAAGCTTTACTGAAATTAAGAAACTGTAACTGGATCCCAATCCCTACTGTGTCTTGCCAGAATATGTGCGCAGCATCTCACTTCCTGTTCCAGTGGTGGTTGAGGACACAAGCAGCAGCAGCGAGTACGGCTCTGTGTCTCCAGACAACGAACTGAGCGCCAACCCCTTTGTCTTCAAGCCCAGCATGAAGTGCCTTAGTGAGAGAGAGGTCAAAGGACATCGTTCGCTCTTCCTTAGGTAACTACCGAGAGGAGTAGAAACAGAGACAATAGAGACAACCCTACAGACACTGATCTGAGATGTAAAATAGTGACAGCGTCAATCCGCTGGGCTCATGAGTGTGTGTTCTTTAGCATCCCAGTGGAGCAGTTTGAGGACCACAGCGCCCCTCCGTCTCCAGAAGAGAAGGACCCTGGCTTCTTTATGCTAAGAAAGGATAGTGAGCGCAGGGCAACTCTGCACCGCATCCTCACTGAGGACAGAGACAAAATAGTCAGCAACTTGCAGGAAGCACTAATTCAGGTGATTTATCTTTTTTATATATACTGTATTCAGATGAGATAACCGTTACAATAACAATGACACCAACCTCATTGACACTCTCGCTTTATAGGGTACGGAAGAGACCAAGCTAACGCACGAGCACATTTCCACTCTGGTGGCCAGCCTGGGGGATTTTGTACGGATGGCTGATAGGAAGATTATTGCCAACACGTTGTCACAGCTGAAACTGGAGCTGGACTTCGACAGCGTCGCTATCAGCCAACTGCAGGTGGTGCTGTTCGGCTTCCAGGATGCGGTGAGTCTTGGTTTATCTTCTTATCTGCAAATATCATTTAAGGAGTTAGCTTTGATAAAAATTAGATGTTCAGATGGTGAACAAATCAGGTGCATTCTCATGCAATATTGTCTGATTTTATCATGGGTATTAATATTAACAATTTTTTTAGACCCAAAAAGTGTATGGAAGAGATAGAGAGAGTATGTGTTTCTGTATTCTTCTATACTTCGTTTAAAGAAATGCTTTGAAATTGCGTATGAGGCGACAGGAATATTAATATTAATACTATTTTGTTCCACAAATATAAGATGTATAGTATCATTGATTGATGATAAATGGTTGAGACCCATACAGGGACTTTTGGTTTTTATCTTGAGTGAAGATTAAGTGATGTAAGTACTCTGATAAGAAGAACAATCCGATTTGTTTTTTATAAAAAGAAAAATCCTACAAAGTCCCTTAAAGATTGTCTTTTGCTTTTATAATAATGCCACCTACTGGCCATAATGCTGTACTTTACTTTATTTATTTATGAATTTTCACCATCAAACATGCCAAAGAAGTCTTATATATTATAAGATAATGGATATATTCATTGATAGATAGAAATAATTAAATTATAGTAATTCTTTTTTATAATTATAGAATTACCTAAATCATTTTGAATTGTTATACTTTTAGTGACCCAATGCCTCTGGAATTGTGTGATATTACTTTTCTAAGGAATAGGACAGGTTGTTTTTTCAAAAATCCCGTATTTTTTTTTTTTTTTACGATTCAGCACTGGATTAAAGAGTTGGTCAAGCTTACTATGCAAAATGAACAGATTCCTGTGGGAAAACAGTTTTTTATCTTGTCACAAACAAATTCATGCAATAACGCTGATGTTTACATGCAGATGAACAAAGTGCTGCGCAATCACAATATCAAACCTCACTGGATGTTTGCTCTGGATAACATCGTCCGGAAAGCCGTCCAGACCGCCATCACCATCCTGGTGCCAGGTTATTACTGTTTGTTAACATTTTTGCATTTTTATTTATTTGTTTATGTGTCTTTTGAAAAAAAAAATTTATTTTTGTTTTACTCAGAGCTCAGGCCGCACTTTAGCTTGGCATCCGAAAGCGACGCTGCCGACCAGGAGAACGTGGATGACGATGTCATCCCTCACGGAAGCCTCAGCAACAAGCGCAGAAGCTCGACCATCGCCAACCACGATGACACGGTGGCCACGTCTGGAGTGAGCACGCTCAGTTCGACCGTCTCGGAATCCCAAACCGCACAGCGCTCCGTCAGCATGGAACTCGGCCGCATGAAGCTCGAGACCAACAGGTGCGGCTGGAAATCTCTTCTAATTGTTTGTCTAATTATTATTAGACGGTTGTTGATCAAAGATAAAAGCAGTTCTTTTTATGTGGTCTTGACTTGTTTGTGTTTCAGGTTGTTAGAGGAGTTGATGGAGAGGGAAAGAGAGTATCAGTGTATACTTCATCAGGTTTTGGAAGAGAGAGAGAGGGAGATTAAACTTCTGAAAATTCGTTCTGAAACCATAGGTTTGTCTACACACACACACACACACACACACACACACACACTATTGTTACAGTGATGCAATCATAATTGGTGTTAACTTCATGCTGCGTCTTAATTTAGAAGTGATGGATTTTGCTGTTTTATTATATAAAGGCGTTCAAGTCAAACCTGGACTTTTGATTATGCAGAATAACAGGACACAGTTACGGCAGTAAAGACTCCCTTTATTTCTCTCTACGATCCCCAGCTACACTAATGCACTAATCCCAGCGTTTCAGACAGACGTCATCATTTATGTATTCTTTACAACATTCGCATAGTTCAATTGTTTTACTGCGGCTAAGAGTGTCTTCACCGTACTGCGCTTGAAGTCCTGTGTAAATGCCAATCGTTTTATATTCCTTCATTCACCAGATGTCCCGGTTTCACTTGAACGCCCCTGGTTTTAATCGAGCGTTTGGTTAAATGTGTGTTTTTGTTCTTTCTCGACGCAGACATTTCCCCTCCTTCAGCGAGTACTCCGAGTTCATTTGGAGGTGAGGCTGACCCCGAGCTGCTCAAATGGCTCAGGTTACATGGAGCTGACGCAGACGCTATAGACAGGGTAATGTCTATCTTCATGTTTATTATCAATATTAATGTTGTTCTTAAAATAATAATAATAAAAAAAAAATGACAGTTGATTCTGAGCTGAGCATTTCTCCTACTGTAGATTGTAGCAGAGGACTACACTCTGGACGACATCCTTCATTGCGTCACCAGGGACGACCTGAAAAGTCTGAGATTAAAGTGAGTTTTTTAAAAATTATTATTATTTTATAAAGTTATGTATAAATGTATGAGTTTCTGTGTATTTGTGTGCATGTGTATATTGATAACGTTCCATGCTGGAAATGACCTCCCTCTCTCTCTCTCTCTCTCTCTCTCTCTCTTTCTTCACACACACAGAGGTGGAATCCTGTGCAAACTATGGAAAGCTATTACGGAATATCGAGAGAAACCCGGATAAGACGCCGGCTTGCTATCTGCTCCACTCCACTATACCCCGGTGTGTTTACAAACCAAAAGCCTGAGAACCTGCTCGAGAACCCACACAGACACATCACGACTATGGCACAAGCTCTGGCCATCTCTGAACTGCTTGATCAACATTTTATGCAATATCCAGTCCGACGCTGACCCGAGTGTTAACACCCAGTCGTTTTGGGTGTGGTCTAGACCGTGACTCATGGGGACAGAGTCGCTCATTGGAGCGATGATATGAGAGTATGAGAGTTTTATACTGATACAAGTTTTAATAGCAGCTTGTACCAGAACCTTTTGGGGGTCTGTTTTGTTCATGTGTACGCACGTATTAACTTCTTTCACTATTTATAAAGACGCGGATGGAACGCTGGTGAAGCTGTACACGGGTTGGGAGTTTTCACGTACAGGAAGTATAGGATTGGGTTCTTTGCTCGCTCGTGTTTACAAAATGAAACTGAGACTGATTATTGTTCGGAGAGACAGTCCTGACAGAAAGACTTTCCTAAGCTACCTAAAGCTTACTTGTGCTTCTGTTTTAAACACATAACTAGGTTTTCAATCTTAACACTATATTTTTACTATTATTATTATTATTGTCTGATGTCTTTTTATTTTTCGTTACATTACAGAATGTAAATGCTCGTATTTAATTGGCTTGTTTGAGCTTTTGTACTGGGTCCCGTATTTTGGCACAAGGAAACGTTGTTGCATATTTGAGTCAGTTGCCATAACGACATGTCATTTCCATAACGCGTAATCCTTACAGCTCGTTATAATTGTACTGTATTAAACTAGAACTAGATGTGAACATTGATCAAAGTTAGTCAGATTACGGTAACAAGTGAAGTATCTGGATTTTTTTTTTGGGTCATAGTTTATATATATATATATATATATATATATATATATCGTTTCTTAATACATACCTCCAACCAACCAATATACTGTACATTCTATATGAATCCTGACTTTATAAAGCTTTAGCCCGGTCATAATGCTTAGCTTTAATATATTGACTCAATGAATACAGTTTTATCTGTATTTGATATTTGAATGTCATTTTTGTTTATTTAATCATGAATAAAGAATGAGATAATTTATCTATGACTATACGACAATCCTAAGAATTAACTGTGAAATTAAAGTGGGACCTGAAAACATTTAAAACTTTGTCTGAGTATGAAAGAGTATGAAATCATGCGTGAAGCAAAAACTATTGGAGGAAAAGAAACAAATCTGTGGATAGAGTAACTTTGAGAACAGAATGAGAGGAAGATAGGAGTATCATGAGAGGAAGAAACCCCACACGAAATCCCATGTGGTGTGTAATTCTACCCTCGTATTTATTAAAGACGTGACTAAAAGCAGACAAACTCATGTTCAGGTAAACACTTTAAAATCTACCGGATGAGAATTCACACCACTTATGTGCAATCACGCTAAATACTAAAACAACCCTAAACATTTTTAATGCAAATGATTAGGTACAGTATAATATTCCAAGGCAAAGTCACTCATCTGATCTTCATTTAAATAAGCATCTATTTTACTTCCTGAGCAGGAAATATGCTGGAGCCGGCAGCAGTAAATGTCTGGCACGGCATCTCCATTGATGATGAAGGAACCCAGCATCTGGGAACATCTGTGCGTTCCAGACTACAAACATAATGGAGTTACCATACTTCAAAGCAAATAAACAAATCCCAGATAAGACACAAAACACATTTTTTTTAATAGCTGATATTTAATACCCTGGCTTTGTGAAACAAATTTCAAACAAATAAAAGTTATTTTATTTAAAAATTTTCACCGTTTATGTAAGGGAAAATAAGTTGTAATTTGTAACTTGTAATTTTTTTTTTTTTTTAAACAAATACTGACACAATTCTAAACATATCAATTGAAAGTGAAAAAATGGCACAACGTCCATTTAATTAAGTTGTCAATTTAAACAATGGAGAGAATTCAAAAACTCATTAAAGAAGGATTTCCAATACAATGTTGCGTGTTTCCAAGTCGGCTGTGAAAACCGTCACGTTTACAGAAGACTCCAACCACATTACAGTGATAAGATTCTCGGCCCAAGTCCAACATAAATGGTATAAACTTTTTTAAAAAAGGCTGTTAGTGACGATCCCGCCCAAGTGACCACTCAGCGCGTGGAACGCCTGATCCTTAAAGATCTAGGAACTTGTCACCTACTTGTGGCAGAGACGCATCTGTTTGTGGGAACAACCATTCAAACACACAACCATTAAAAAAAAAACACCACTTGTACACTACAGAAACCCGACTGGGAGTCGTTGCCACATTCCCTGTACAGTTCTGACCTTGCTCTAAGTCATTTCCACATGCTTGGGCCATTAAAGGAGTTCCTGGGAGGCCAGCCTTTTAGACGTGAAGCAGGCAGTCTGATCATGGCTTCGGTGTACTGAGAAAACTTTCTACTTTGATGGTATCCATGCGCTAGTGAAACACTGGGATAAGTACATTAGTAGTGTAGCAGCGGATTATATACAGTAGAGAAATAAAGTGAGTTTTTACTCTCAACTGTTATTTTTAAATTAAAAGTTCCAGTTTGATTTGAACACCCTGTGTATTTCCACTAAGCGACACAGTGGCAAGATTAAAAGAAAAAAATATATTCCTAAGAATTAAAAATTTTATTGCTACATTTTGTAAAAATTAATCAGTCAAATACAGCAAGAAGGTATTTAGTCAGCCACCAATTGTGCTCCCAAGTTCTCCCACTTAAAAAGATAAGAGAGGCCTGTCATTTTCATCATAGGTATACCTCAACTATAAGAGACAAAATAAGAAAAAGAAAAATCCAGAAAATCACATTGTAGGATTTTTCAAGAATTTATTTGCAAATTATGGTGGAAAATAAGTATTTGGTCCCCTAAAAACAAGCAAGATTTTTGCCTCTCACAGACCTGTAACAAATTCTTAAAAGGCTCCTCTGTCCTGCACTCGTTACCTGTATTAATGGCATCTCTTATCAGAATAAAAGACACCTGTCCACAACCTCAAACAGTCACACTCCAAACTCCACTAAGGCCAAGACCAAAGACTGTCAAAGGACACCAGAAACAAGACTGTAGACCTGCACCAGGTTGGGAAGGCTGAATCTGCAATAGGTAAGCAGCTTGGTGTGAAGAAATCAACTGTGGGACTCTGGGGCTCTACGCAAGATCTCACCCCGTGGGGTCAAAAAGATCACAAGAACTGTGAGCAAAAATCCCAGAACCACACGGGATTCACCTAGTGAATGACCTGCAGAGAGCTGGGACCAAAGTAACAAAGGCTACCATCAGTAACGCACAGGGACCCAAATCCTGCAGTGCCAGACGTGTTCCCCTGCTTAAGCCAGTACATGTCAAGGCCTTTTTAAAGTTTTCTAGAGAGCATTTGGATGATCCAGAAGAGGATTGGGAGAATGTCATATGGTCAGATGAAACCAAAATAGAACTTCGTGTTTGGAGGAGAAAAAATGCTGAGTTGCATCCAAAGAACACTATACCTACTGTGAAGCATGGGGGTGGAAACATCACCTTTGGGTCTGTTTGGACCATGACGACTGATCCATGTAAAGGAAAGAACGAATAGGGCCATGTATCGTGAGATTTTGAGTAAAACCCTCCTTCCATCAGCAAGGGCATTGAAGATGAAACGTGGCAGGGTCTTTCAGCATGAAAATAATCCCAAACACACCGCCCGGGCAACGGAGGAGTGGCTTCGTAAGAAGCATTTCAAGGGCCTGGAGTGGCCTAGCCAGTCTCCAGATCTCAACCCCATAGAAAATCTTGAAAGTTGAAAGTCTGTGAAAGTCCAAAACATCACTGCTCTAGAGGAGATCTGCATGGAGGAACGGGCCAAAATACCAGCAACAGTGTGTGAAAACCTTGTGAAGACTTACAGAAAACGTTTGATCTCTGTCAACAAAGGGTATATAACGTATATATTGCACAATGCATAATTGGTGGCTGACTAATTACTTTTTTGCCCCACTGTATATAAAGAAATTAGATATCAGTCACTATAAGGAGTATTAGACCCTTCAGCTGTCATTTGTCTGCATTTCTCCATGTTTCTCCTGCATTAATTTCTCTCCTCTTGCAGCTTGGCCTCTCTAAACTCCTGTTTGATTTTGTCCAGCACTCCCGGGCTGAAGATCACATCCAGCGCCGTCATCGCCAGAGCTTTGGCAGTGCGAAGAGTATAAAACTGAGCTTCATCTGCACCTGCAAAAGTGCCACGAATTACAACAGACATGACAGAGTAGAAGAATTAAACGCTCGAGCATTGTTGTGTTTTCAGAAAGAAAACGGATGTTTTCTCTTCTTCCTCAGACTCACCGGAAGCAGCTGTATATTCCGCAGTATGATTCAGTGCCTCGGAGCCGATGTAGAAATAAGGGTGAATCCCTGGGACAGCGTGACTCACGTTCCCGAAATCTGTAGAGCCTGAGATGAAGGAGATCAAATGGAGATCTCACTCAAAGAATACACATAAAACAGGCTTACTACAGACATAAAAACCCTGGAAATGTCCACCCCTCGTTTTAATGAACGATTGAAAGCCAAAAGATTCACTTCAAATCATCCTAAAGATATGTCCAGAAAGAAAAATGTGTTATCGTTTCACCTGAAAAGCCCTCGTTGGTGAACTTCATGCCAAGAGCTCTCCCGTTCTCCTCGAACAGATCTTCCAGAGTGCGGTTCCTCAGGACTTCATAAAACTCGTTCTTATCAAACTTGATCTCAACCTGCAAGACACAAGTGGGGGGAAAAAGGTCGCCATTTCAGACGGCTCAAATTATTGGGCTGACGACCTGAATGTACTGAAGTTGGAAAATTGTACACTGGATCCATAAGTCTGTGCACTCACCTCGCATCCTGTGGCGAGAGCAGCAGCACGAAAGCAGGCCTCTGCCTTGGCTTTGATATTGGGCAGGTCCCGGTGCGAGGACGTGCGCAAGTAATACTCCAGCTCGCTGTAGTCGGGGATGATGTTGGGTTTCACGCCGCCATGCTTTATGATACCTGACCAAGACACGCACTCTCACTCATCTACACACTTTCTTTGTCATTCGTCAAGATAAGGAAACCAAACCCGTCCAGAGTATCATAAATCAACGAGGAGGACGGAGTGAGAGCGAGGTGAATGATGTTAGCTCACCATGGATCCTCCAGTCAGGTCTGAGCTGCTGGCGCAGAACGGAGATGTTATTGTAGGCCATGACAGCTGCATCTAGAGCATTTATTCCTTCCCAGGGATACGCTGACGCATGAGACGCACGGCCGCGGTACTTCACCTGCATACTGAAAGATTGAAAAATATCCATCAATAATTAGTGTCTACAACCTACAATTAGGGTTTTCAGTACAGCTTAAACAATTTCGTTCTTTTAAAAGTTAAACTATCTAGTCAGATCTTAGCTGTGTGACCTACTGGACAATACTGACTCACCCTTGTATAGCCATGGCTGGTAGAAAGGTGGCGTTCTTCTGAGTGGGATGAGCCATAAACACCACATCCAGGTCCTCGAAAGCTCCTTCTCGAAGCAAATCCACTTTCCCGCCTCCATCCTCTTCTGCTGGAGTCCCCAACACAGTTACCTACAAATAAACCAACACTCAGTGTTGACGCAAAGTCAGACTTTGAACGCGACATGATGGTTGGTGCCAGACAGGCTGGTTTGAGTATTTCTGAAACTTTTGGGATTTTCACACATAACCATGAAAAAGCCGTGTTGACGTCAGAGGAGAATGGACAGACTGGTTCAAGCTAATAAAGGCAACAGCAACTCAAATAACATCTTGTTACAACTGAGGTATGCTAAAGTAAGTCTCTGAACGTACAACACATAAAAACCTTGAAGCAGATGGGCTACGGCAGCAGATGACCACACTGGGTGTCTCTCCTGACGGCTAAGAACGTAGGAAAATGAGGCTATAACTCACATGAGCTCACCAACATTGGACCATGTTTGAGTCTCGATTTCTGCTGCCACATTTAAATGGAAGGTTCAGACTCTGTGTGAACAACATGAAATTATGGATCCATCTTGCCTTGTATCAATGGTTCAGGCTGGCTTGGTAGTGTAATAGTGTGAAGATCATTCAAGGGGCCCAAAGCCTTCAGCCTTCATTTGTATTGTTGCTAATCATGTCTTTCCCTTCATGAGCACAGGATAACTCACCACATCACACAGCTAAAATCATCTCAAACTGGTTTTCTGAACACAACAACGAGTTTACCGAACTCAAATGGCCTCAAAAGAGAAGCGTTAGGATGAAGGTGTCAATCAAAATGTCTTTGGGGCCCTCTAGTGTCTGACTGCAGTACAAACAAAAACTGGAATTCTTTGCAGTTTTTCAGGTATTAATCCATGATTAATCTAAGATCATAGGATTGATATATTTACTGGAAGTCATGCCTGAAACTAAGAAGTTAACACTTATATACATGTGAGTCCTGTAATACCAGTTATTATATAAATAGACCATTTATACTATACGTGTTGCTTTAAGATGATGTAATTTCATGTCATTTTTAAGCAATGTAAAAGCTCTAGGACATGTTTTATTTGGGGGGCTGAAATAACGTTAACAGACAACATAAAAAAAATTCAGTCTAATTGGAGTCCGAGCAGACAAATTCATGTCGTCGTGATACAGCAGGAAAAATAAGTATTTGACACACATCAGTAAGGGGATTTCTAAATGGAAGAAATCAGAACATTGAAGGATACAAGTTGAGTCATAATAAATAAAGAGAAATGACACGGAATAAGTAATGAACACATTTTATTGATTACTTTGTAGAAAAGCCTTTGTTGGTGATTACAGCTTCTAGATGCCTCTTGAATGGAGAGACCAGTCGTCTACATTGCTCAGGAGTGATTCTGGCCTATTCTTCCACACAAACGGTCTTTAAATCTTTAAGGTTCCTTGGGCGTCTTTTATGAACTTTGATCTTCAGTTCTCTCCAAAGATTTCCTACGGGATTTAGGTCAGGTGATATTGACTGGGCCACTCAAGCAACTTGATTTTCTTTTTTTGAAACTACTTCACTGTTTCCTTGGTCTTGTGTTTGGCATCATTATCTTGCTGAAATGTCCCTCATTTCATTTTCTGGTAGATGGCAGCAGATTTTTTATCCAGAATATCCTGGTACATTTCTCCATCTTCTTTCATCCTGCCTTTAATAATATGAAGTCTGCCAGTACCCCTTGCTGAAAAGCAGCCCCAAACCATGATGCTTTCATCTGACCATACTATAGTCTCCCAATAATCCACAGGCTTCTGCAAATGCTGTTTTGCAAACTTTAACCGAGCCTCAACATGCTTTTTGTTCTGCAATGGAGTCTTGCGTGGTGAGCATGCATGGATGCTTTTTTGATTATTGTTTTTTTTGAAACAACAGTATCTGCTGATGCAAGGTCTTCCTGAAGTTCTGCCCAAGTGGCTCTTGGAGAACTCTTCTGATTATTCTTTGGACTCCTTGGACAGCGATCTCACGTGGAACACCTGATCGTGGCCGGTTTATGGTAAAATGATGCTCTTTCCATTTCGGGATAATGGCCCCCACAGTGCTCACAGGAACATTCAGCATTCTGGAAATGCCCTATAACTATTCCCATCAGAATGCTTTTCAACGCTAGCATTACGAAGATCTTGGGAGAGTTCTTTGCTTTTACACATCATCAAGTCTTTCCTGTGTAACGCCTGGGTAATGAGAAGCCTTTATAGGCCATCAATTAGGACTTTAGCAGCTGATATCAATTAGTACTGATAGGGGGCAGGGTTTCTCTCTAAATACTGACAGATTTCAGGTGATCTCCTAGCTTTCTATGCCATTTTGCTCCTTGTTATCTTCATGTGTTTAATACTTATTCCCTGTGTCATTTCACTTTATTTATTATGACTCAACTTGTATACTTAAATGTTGTGATTTCTTTGAAATCAATATTTGGCTTGATAGCTATATCTGGTGCAAATTTTGTTTCAATAGCCCACTTAGAAATCCCCTTACTGATAAAAATACTGATGTGTCAAATACTTATTTTCCCCGCTGTATATATAAAACGTTGTGGTTGGCTTCTCATCACCTAAGACTTCACGCCAGCCGTCATTGCTATAAGGGAAGTTACAGTCTCTCTCACAGACACGCACACATTAACACCCTTATTTGTAAACTACGGATGCAATTTGGAAATGACAATTTGGAACTTACAGTGCATATCTTTGATCTCTGGGAGGAAACCGGTTTACTCAGAGGAAGAACAGCAAGTATGGGGAGATCACGTCAAAGACGGTAGAGACGAAATTTGAAACCCTGGACGCCGATGTGCCAATTGATTTTTACAATCTACCAGAGACGAATCGTTTGACTATAACTGTTCAAGATCTGTGTGCGCGTTTAGATCAGTGGTTCTACAGGAGAACCATATTTCTGCGCATTTTATTGCTTTTCTCATCTCGCAGTATACCCGACTTATTTAATCAACCAATTAATTGTAATAGTGGCAGTGCACCTCTAGGTTCGAGTGTTAGATCAAGTCTGTGTGCATGTTCTCTTGGTGGGTTTTCTCCAGGTAGTCCGGTTTCCTCCCACAGTTCGAAGACATGCAGGTTAGGTGAACTGGCGTTGCCAAATTAAACGCACTGTGTGTATGTGTGTATGTGTGTGCCTGCAATGGATTGGCACCCTGTCCTGGGTGTACCCCACCTCGTGCCCGAAGTCTCCTGTGATAGGCTCCAGGCCCTCTACGACCCTGTACACAGGACAAGCGGTATAGAAGATGAATGTTCTTCCAAGAATAAGCTGAGAACCACTAGTTTAGATGATAGAGTAACAAGCCAGACATCCATGCTTAGTTGGCACACCTTGATTGGCACAGGCCACGCCTCCCCACACTCCAGGACGGCCTTCAGGCCAAACGCTGCCGCAGCTCCGCTCTCCGCAATCAGGTTGTGGCCACACGCGTGGCCTATAGAGGGCAGAGCATCATACTCACACAGAAACCCAACATTAACCACAGACCCAACACCTGCACCACCTACTGGTCCCCATGTGGCCCGGAAAGCTGTGTCTAGTTTGTAGTGTGCCTCCACCGTCCATCCTTTCTCCTGTGTGAAAAAGCGAACCAGAGTATCATGCGCTTGTCTTTCCTCATATGCAAGTTCTGGGCAATGCCAGATCGCATCTCCTAACTGATGGAGTTTGTTCTTGGCATCATCAATGGAAGTGCAGACCTGCTGCTTCAGTGCTTGGAGTTTCTCAGCCATTCTATAACAGCACACTATAATCTATGACACAAAAGCTCGTTTAAAAGTTCAAACACTTAGCCAGAGCTGCTATTTAAGGTATTCAAGGTCAGACCACTTCAGCTGCTCAACTCCCAGCTCCTTCTGTTTATGAAGTGACGTCAAACCAACATGGCGGCGTTCTACTCAGCTCCGTGCTTTCTGCGCATGCGCGTTCCAGGAACGGGTCATGTTTTCACCATTTTAGCATCCTGCTAATGATTTATCGGAGTTGTTTTATAGTTCGTGCGGTTTTATTTGACAATATAATATCTTATATTTGATTTACACAGTCGAATTGTGAATTGACGGTTTGTTTTGATTGTTTTTATCTGTTTTTTATTTATTTATTTATTTTTATCTGTGAGTCGAGTGCTAATCACGAGCTGAGCTTGTGTTTAACTACAACACTGATTTACTCACAGACCCCTGCTGGACGCCTCTGGGTATATTATATTATATTATTTATTTTTTATAACGTTTTAACAGATACTGTAGTACATCCATGGCCAAAAGTTTTGAGAATTACACAGATATTAATTTTTGTTTTTTACAAAATCTGCTGCTTTAGTGTTTAAAAAAATACATATATTATTATTTTTACTATTTTTAGACCTTTTTGTTAGATTATATTATGTATATTTAAGGATTAAGGATTTCAAACATGTCAAGTCAAGTAGGCTTTTATTGTCATTCCAACCATATAACAGTTCAGTAACACAGCATTCCTCCAGGACCAAGGTGCTACAGTACATACATGCAACAACATAAATTATCAACACAACTCTACCGGAAGCAGATAGCTAACTAAGAGACCTAATTAGCTGACTAACTCAGCTATGACAGATTTACATTTCTTATTTTCTAAGGTCACCTAAAACTAATACTATACAACAAAGTGACAACAAAGTTCACGTGCAAATGTGCAAACAAAGAGCTACAGAGTGACAAACAACAATGTAACACTTTTCATGGTAATAAGGTATGAATTGAGGTAGTGGGAGGAGAAACAGTAAACATTTGACATTCCTGAAGTAGCAGCAATGATTTAAAAATACTTTGTGCAAATAGCAAGTAAAATAAATATTGTGCAATATATATTGCAAACAGAGAAGATCAGGTAGGTTGGTATGAACAAATTGTGAGATGGCTGTAGATCAGAGTGACTGTGAATGTGTGTGTTTATCAGTTCAGTCCTGATGTTATTTAGATCGTCTGAGGGATTTGTGTGTGTGTCTGTGTTTTAAAAGTCCAGTCCCTTTGTACTGAGGAGACAGATGGCTTGTGGGTTACTTTAACTGTGTTTCGGGTGCAGTGTGACCTCTGTGAAACATGGGCACATTTTGAATGTGCCAAATACAAAAAAAAAAGACCTGCCAACTATGTGTGTGTGTGTGTTTGGTAAATGTTTAGGGCAAATAAACATTGTTACATTTTTATGTAAACATATTTTGTGTGTGGAAAACTTAGAGATGAATAAACTTTTTGTAAATAAAATCGTCTTTGGAGTTACTAATGTGCTTAAAGTAAATGTTCTTTAATAAGGACTTTGCCAGTGATCATGCTGGAAAAGATACTTTTATTAAGTTGCTTATATACTCTAGCCTTAGATCTTCTTTTTAGAATCTGCTGCCCATGTTAAAACTTAATTACTTCGTACGCCGAACACACAAAAGTGGGAAAACGACGTCATTACTGTAACGGGAATTACTAGTTACAAGGCAGCACGAACGCAGCGCGCACTCCGCTTCTATCATAGCGACGCCTGGCAGTCACGTGACCAGCGGATGACCGGAAGTAGCCGTATGTGTGTGTGTTTTTTAAGGAGTTAACAATAATTCTTTTTATATTAGCAGTAATGGTTATAATGGACTATGTAAGAATATATATAAATGAGCCAGAATCATAATATTTTATTTTAAATCGATTAAATTATTTGTAAATACATTAACTATGAATAGTTATTAAAAGCCAGTCATTAAAATAAATTCCAAACCACTATATCATGCTGCTTTGTTTATTACTGGCTACCACTTTTTTGTTTGACTTTTTGTTTAATTATTGCTATGGAGAATTCTTGTGCTCTCTCCTAGACACCTTAAACCCCTTTTTACCTGTTTTAAGTAAATGCATGAAGCAATCTTCATTGGCATGGGGTTTACTTGTCCTCCACATTGCATCCTCAAAAGTCTTGTTGTTGATTCGTGGACACTCTGTGGAAGAAAGGTGGTCAGACAGATCTTAGCTAGGGTTTTAAAGAAATATTTGCCTAATTTGATAGTGTGAAACTGCTTTATACCTTTCACTTCCTCGTGCATAGAGAGAAAGTAACCTTGTAAGATTTTATAAAATGATGAGAACCCACTTATTGTGCTTTCTGACTCCTTATGTGATAACGCTTGCAAATGTATTTTGCAAATGTATCGTATATATGTTTTCTCTGTTGTGGTCAGGAAAGCGCTTCCGCTCCCTGAAGGCCAATACACAGAGACTGAGGAGGAGCTTCTTCCCGCAGGCGATACGGTCTCTAAACCAGTACACCACACAGCACTGATCATCTCTGTGTTTTTGCACACTGCACAGAAATGGACATTATTCATCTGTTCACTCATGCACATTTGCACATACATGCACATTTGCACACTTCCTGGAGATTTCCATTTAAATTTGTATTTTGTCTCTTGCACAGATAAGTTTTTATATTAAGTATATATTTTTTGAAAATTTTTATATTTTGTTCTATTTTCTAATGTTTTAGCTAAATTCACTCTTATTTTATTCCACTATTTATTTCTTGTTAATTGTTTAAAAAATTTTAAGGTCACGGGCGGTCGTATAAGCATTTCACTGCATATCGTACTGTATATAGCTGTGTATCTGACGAATAAAATTTGAATTTGAATTTATTTCCTGTCACCTCCGGGTGTCTTTATGCCTGAGATTTCATAAAATGACTGGCTCTTTTTGACACTGTCCAAAAGTTTAAATATGAGACACATTATGTATGCGTGTATGTTTGTCGGGCTCATGCAGTAAGTGCATCGAAGTACGGCGGACACAACAAGCTATAATTCTCACTCACCCACTTGCAGTTGATTCAAAAGAGCGAACGACTCGGACTGGAAGATATAAGAGATGAGCTACTCATTCTGTTTATTATGATATGTCCCTGTCTGCATTGTGATATTTTCATTACTGGAACTTTAGCCAAAATGTGTGTATGTAGATGTCTTGGGGGTCTATTTTTTTATTTATTGAAAATGCAACATTTTATTTTACTTCTCAAAAAAAATTTACTAAAAAAAAAAAAAAAAAGATTCGAACGAGATTCAAAGAACCGAGTGACTGAAATGATTCAAACTTGCCATCACTTGTACACTGGTATATTACTTGGATCTGGTCCATGTTGGGCAGTTCGCTGCTTCGTCCACTAGGCGGCGCGCGGACGCGGAAGTGAGCGATGAGGAAGCGCGCGCTCCAGTCCAGCTGTTGCGACTCCCTGGTGTAGCGGGTGCGCGAGCGTTATCCTCGATCGATCGTCATGTCGAAGAACACCGTGTCCGACCGCTTCCGCAAGGTGGACGTGGATGAATACGACGAGAACAAGTTCGTGGACGAGGATGATGGCGCGGAGAACCAGCAGGGTCCGGATGAAGCGGAGGTGGACTCGCTGATCAGACAATATCCTTCTGGCTGGGGCTGGACTGCAGGTCACAGCGTGTAGGTTCCACTGGGTGCAGATGTTATTACATGCGTGCTGTTCTGTAACGGACACTTTATTAGTGTAACCTAGAGCTGCTTTAATGATCAGCCCTCTGTAGTAGAATGCATTGTTGATTTCTAAGATGATGAAATCCAGACTCAGGCCTGCAGACTGACCATCTCAACATCTGTCTCACTTTGTGCTGTTCTCTTTCTTTCATTCTGTATCAAGTTCTAATTCCTTTGATCTAGGCTTCTGAGCTCCACACCCTGATCTTATCCATGTTCACCGAAGATGTGATTTAGACCCTGGTGGATGTCTAGACATGCCTCACCACTGCATTCCTATCTAACATAAGAAGCTGTGTGTGTGTGTGTGTGTATATGTGTGTGTGTGTTGTTTTTCTCTTCCACTTCGACAGTGTTTCATGGTGTGAATTATTTTCTGACTTAGAAATGACTGTAGAGATAATGACACTATGTGGTTATAAACTTTCTGTGTGTGTGTGTGTGTGTGTGTGTTAGTAAGTTAAGGAAGTTAGATTTTTTCTCCATATATGACCATTGTGGGTGACACTAAGTCTTACTTCCTGTATCTGATTGACTTCATGTTTTGGAGTTCTCACACCCTTTGTACTCTGACGAAAGCCACTCGTTTATTTATTTATTTTTCATCGGCTGTATCCCTTAACTCCGGTGTGTAAAGGGAACCTCATGGGAGCGCTGCAGGCGGTGCTGAAAAACCCACCGATCAATACGAAGAACCAGAATGTCAAGGTGAGTGAAGGCTTTAGTTGGTCTATTCCGACTCCATAATTCCATAGTTTCCATAGTAACAAGGCGTTGCGTGGCGGACGTAGAACATGAGCGCTTTGGTGGTGATTGATGTGTGTGCAGGACCGTGCTGAAGGACTGGTGCTGAAAGTGCTCAGTGCCTTCAAGACCAGCGACATCGAGAAAGGAGTGCAGTCTCTGGATAAGAACGGCGTCGACCTGCTGATGAAGTACATCTACAAGGGCTTCGAGCGGCCGTCGGAAAACAGCAGCGCCATCCTGCTCCAGTGGCACGAGAAGGTACCGCGTTCCGGTTCTGATCCAAACATGACCCGGTTGATCCTGATTTAAACTGAAATCTGTTTTTTTAGGAACTTGGACAGTAGTTTTACCTGCGCGATTTATATCAGTGATGGCATGTTTTTGGTAATTATACATGGATGGCTGATTGGATTAGATTAGATTAGATTAGATTAGATTGCATGAGTAGACAGTGAGTGTACAGCGTATAAACCATTGCACCCTGCGTGTTCAGCACCAGAACACTCATATCCGACCATGTGTTTGTTTTTTCTCTCCTCAGGCTCTCGCCGCGGGAGGCGTCGGCTGCATCGTCCGAGTTCTGACCGCACGGAAAACCGTCTAAACTCCGTCTGCTCCACGCTACTAACAGAAAAACAAAGAAACAACAAACCCGACAGGATGCCCGTATCTGCCCGTGCGCTCCGAACAAAGACAGGATTTTTTCACACGGTGCTGCGAACAACTCGCGTCTCACTTCGCTTTCATTCTCACCCTCTCTAGCTCAGTCTCTCTGTATTGCTCACTCAGACACATGTACCACGTGCCCTCTTTTTTTAGCTTTTCTCAGGAAGGCATCGCACCTCACGTGTTCGAGCGGTGCATAATGATTTGAACTCGGTTCTCACATTCTCGTGTCGATATCTTACAGATATTACAGACACACCCTCTGTTTCCGCCCTTAATGCTGTATTTCTGTTTAAAACAAACCAAAGGGCATCGGCTGCTCACGGCACACACGGATACGTCACGTAACATAACCAAACGTATGCACGTCTTAACCCTTCTGGTTCATTCTGCAGTAAAAAAAAAAAAAAATCATTTTTAAATGACTATTAATCCTGTAAAGAGTACTAATGCGCACCTTGTTTATTCATGTGTATCTTATAGGGGCATTCCAGAATAAAAAGTGTGTTATTTTATTATTACTCATCTAAACACAGTTACGCATTTTCTAGACTTAGATCCGTCTCTCTTTTTTTATCGCTTTAACACATCATGGGTTATGCAAAAGTGATCACGGAATCATTCCGACCATTCGTTAATGCTACAGACCGCTCGTATAATAATTGTCATGCTAGTGAAGAAAAAAACTAATTAAGCTACTTTTTAAAAACCATTTCATGTATACATTATTTTTAAGGGGCGTTTGAATGAAACTGGGACTTTTGATTGCACAGAATAAGAGAACTCAAAAACTAACTTTATTTCTCTCTATAATTTCATCACAAGTCCCGGTTTGACTTGAACGCCCTTCTTATAGGCATATGCAGATTTCTTTACACTTTCTTTTGTTGTTGTTGTTTTTTAAAACTGCATGATGTATGAATTTTGACTTATATAATGTAATAACTTAATATCAGATATTTAAAAAAATGGATTGTCCAAGGCTAAAATGCCACACCCGAAATAATCTTTTAAAGGTCCCATATTTCACTATTTTTTTAACAAGTTAACACAGGTCACGGAATCCCCCCACCTCCCCCCAATGTGTGTGATTTTTAATGCGTGTCCAAATGCTGCCACAAAAGAACACCAGAGCTGAGCAACAAGCTGGGGGGAGGGGTATCTTCTTATATGAGGTCACAATAGGGAGAAAAAATCTAATTGGCCTGTTTAAATCCCGGCCAATGGAAAATTAGGGGGATAAGGATGAAAAGCAGGACATGTTTCTTTCTTATGTTTTTATGTTCGTGCACACACACACACACACACACTGGCAACCCATCCTGAATGTGTAAAATTGCTCAATAGTGAATTTCCACATAATACAGTAGGTCACCTTTAATGTCCAAAGCATTTAACGTTCAGCTGTAAAAGATGTAGTGCTGGAAATATGTTGGTTTCTGAACATACAGAATTTACACACACACACACACACACACAAAAAAAACAATTAAATGATTTCAAACCTGTGAAATAAAGTTACAGTATTTAGGTGCTAAATTCTCTTACTGTGTTCGTTCATCGTGCAGCCTGTGAAATGTCTACAGCGTCTTCCTTCAAACAGTTACGAAGAACAAATAAGTCGAATAAATTGCCTATGACAAAAAAACTATGAACTGAAACATGACGAGTTAAAAGCTAGTAGGTGCTAATGCACCTGTAAATCATTAGAATGTTAGATCTGACTGTATGGCATAGCTGAGGATGATCCAAACATTTTTAAACAAAGAAATTTTCAGAAATCTATCACCTATCTCTTGATGCATACGTGTTTTTTTCTTCTTTATTTTGGTCTGGAATGTCTTTTCTCTTAAGCACTTACTGCCAGTAAAGAAAAAAAAAATCACTCGGTTTGGTCTGTAAATGCTTTGCGTCTGTACTCGATCGTTCTCAAGGCTGCTTTCACTCAGACCTGTCTCTCTGCGAACACACTCTACAAACCAAACTGGTGTACAACTGCCTTATCAAGTATTCCTTTTTTATGTTCATGCTTTGGAATAAAATAAATAAAAGATTTATACATACGATCAAACAAAGTTTCTTTCATCCTTGATTTTTTTTTTTATGGTGAGAAAAAAACAGTCTACGTTCTTGATTGTACATTTATTGTTTGCGTAAAAAAATGAATACAACAATACTGAAACATTACAGAATAAAAATGCTTATATACAAACAATAAAAAAAAAAATAGAATACATCTTTTATTATGCACTTATGGACTTGTGTATAAACCTGTAATAAAAGCCTGTTGCAAAATTTGACCTCGAATCCTGTACATAGAATAGAATAAAAATAGATAGATATATGAAAATGCTTTATAGTTGGAATGCGGTGCTTACCTGAGATGGATATTAATTCTAGTTAAGGAGATCGGAATGATGTTGCTTACCCCTGAACGTCTCTGGACAAACACTACTACGCAACGTAAATGACCACACACACACACATACAGTACACACACGTCCTCGTTTTCAAGCACTTTCCAATAAGTTAATAGGTAGACATACACGTATCCTTGTCCTTTTTTTGTATTTCTTGATCACAAGTATGGCGTCCGATCATCCTTTGTCCTTGTACGTAATTGGGCAAAGAGGCAGGACTGGATCAGCTGCTTCATCCGACCTACAGCCTTCAGGCTTCACCATGGAATCCAGCCACAGGTAAAGCAGTCTGTCTTTGGAGTACCCCAGGGGTTAATGCTAGGTCCTATTTCCTTAGCTCCTCAATCTATGAGGCCTCGAGAACGATCTTCAAGTGGTGGATCTATCACTAAAGACACACACACACATGCATACAGCTCACACACACATGCACTCGCACTCAGTCTTGCCCAATTCACGTGGTAAAGTGCTATCAGTAGGGATAAGCTGAGACGGCAATGTAGACAATGAAGGTGGTCTGGTACTCGATGGTCCTGTCAGTGCTATAAGACAAGGCTCGGACCTTCATGCGGTAGGTGTGCGGCTGACGCAGAGGGCGTATGGTGAACAAGACGCCTTTTAGGTTTTCGTCTCGCAGGGCGAAAGGGAGCGTGGTGTCCTCGTCCACCATCAGGAAGCTGGTGCGGGGGTGCACCACGCCGTCCTGAGTGTAGGCCACCAGTCGGATCAGGTCCTGGTTGGCGGCGATGCCGAAGGGCAGGGACAGCAGCTTGTACTCCAGCGCGTAGGGGCTCAGCGCACACTCCAGATCGTTGGGAGGACAGTTCTTCAAGCAGAAGCTGAGCAGAAAGTGAAGAGTAAGGTTAGATCGTGAGGACAGTTAAAAGTTCATTCTTTAAGATCTGTGTTTAATTTGTATCTAAGATTCTCTTCAAGTGTAAACGTGTAGCGTTAACATAGTGGGATAACTCATCTTACCCTGACTCTGGGTCTCGCTGGTAGTTCGGGGGACAGGGCGTGTCGATGCACTGGTAGCTGCCTCTCATGTTGAAGCACATTCTGTTTGTGCCACACTGAATATTTTGCTCCAAGCATTCGTCAATATCTAGTCACAAAAAATGTGATACACATCTTTGAAAACAAGCCCTATTTTACCCCAGACTACGAAAGCATAATTTAAGAGTCTTTCGGGTACCTTGGCATGTTTTGCCGTTGGTCATGAGGCGATAGCCATTGGGACACAAACACCTGTGGCTTCCTGGTGTGTTTAGACACTCGTGCTGGCACATGTCCCTCTGCTCACACTCATTGATGTCTACATGAAATCAAAAACATGCATAATTAAGAAAGAAGAGTAAAGTAAGAAGAATAAAAAAAGGAAAAGTGTCTTACTGTGCGGCCTTTTTTTAAATATTATATACAACATTTATTTTTAACTAAAAGACAACTAAAAGACAGCTTTACACCAAGGCGTGGATAGTGTTACTATTTCTTCATGCAGGATTGACGGATACAGGTTCCAAACTTGATTCAGGTGTAACATTACTCATGGTCAAGTTAGTAGGAATAATATTGTTAATGATTAACATAATCTGCAAAGAACATACACAAGCTCATATCACAGTGATAAGGTCATTTCCATTGTTTTGTAAGCAGCTCACAGTGTTTTGTAAGTTCTTTGCAGCCCTTTTCCCCCTGGCTATGATGTTCCATTATTGCTTTATCTCAGTAAACATGATCAGACTGCAAAACCTTACTGGTCAATTAGTCTTATCAGTTATAGCATGAATACCTCCTGCCTCACACTATGTTCCTTTTTCTGCCAGCAAAACCACCAAGACCTCCAGCAGACCTTAGAAAGTGTGCCGTGCTGACTTGCACCAAGAAGTTCTGTTAGTTTTAAAGCAGGACCTCCGTGGCTCATACATGATTGTCCAGCACATCCCAAAGATGCTTGGCCAGATTGAGATCTGGGCATTTGGAGGCCACCATGACCTCTTGGTCACTGGTCCTCAAACCAATGCGTTAACCTGCTGAAGATGGCCACTGCCATCAGGGATACTGTTTCCAGAAAGGGGTGTTCTTGGTCTGGAGTAATGTTTAGACAGGTGGTATGTATCAAAGTAACGTCCACATGAAAAGGCAGGACCCAAGGATTCCCAGCTTAACATTGTCCAAAGCATCATGTTGTCTCTGCTGGCTTGCTTTTTCCCACAGTGCATCCTGGTACCACTTCTTCCCCAGATAATTGGCACACACGCATCCAGCCATCCACATGATGTAAAAGAAAATGTGATTCTCCAGACCATGCCACCATCTTCCACTGGTCTGTGGTCCAGTTCTGCAGCTTATGTCCAGATAAAAGTTGCGCTATGTGGTAGATATGGGTCAACTTGGGAACTTTGACCAATCGTCCAGACATCCCATTTTTCCCACTTCAAATTCTTGCCCACTTTGAACACATCGACTTCAAGAACTGTATTGACTGTTCAGCTACTTCTTAATATATCCCACCTCTTTACAGGCACCACTGTTATTCAGGTCACCTCTGATTGGTTTAATGTTATGGCTGATTGGTGTATTATAAGCTGTGTATAATTTTATTCTATTTTGATATGCACAAAACTGTACCATATTCAGTTTAACAAGTCAGTATTTAACTTGATTTGCTGGACAATTAAAAAGATCATGACTTCCCTTTTCGCTTCTGGTGCATGACATTAACATGCTAGAACTTTTTTTTTATGTACAGTACCAATCAAAAGTCTGGACACACCTACTAATTTCTTTTTTTGTTTGTTTTGTTTAGTGAATTATTTTCTACATTTGAGAAAAATACTGGAAACTATGAAATAACACACATGGCATTATGTAATTTGGTAATAACAGGTGTTATTTTAAGACAATGAAATGCCAGCTGTTCTGGAATAGTTCTTGCAAGAACGCTATTGTTAAGTTCACTCATCAGGCACCATGATGAAACTGGCTCTCATGACGACCTTCCCTTACAGGAAACCAAGACCAAAACTTACCTCTGCTGCAAAGGAGAAGTTTATCAGAGTTACCAGACCATGGAATTAGAAGGGGTATCCAAACGTTTAACTGGTAGAGTACTTGAAGAAGATCTATACCTTTTTAAATGATATATAGTATAAACATCTGTGACAGTTACCTATGCATTTATCCCCATTAGAAACAAAACCAAGCGGGCATAGGGTCTTAGTGGCCCTACGAGAGCGTAAGGGCCGAGCGTTGAGCCTGTAGTTCCCCCCTCTCGTGGCGTAAGAGTGATAGCTCTGAGAGGTCATGCTGTGGTAGCGCTGCTGCGAGGAGCTTCGTTCAGGTGAGGACTGTGAGGAGTGGAAGCCATATGAGAGGCTTTCGAATCTGGGCAAGTGCTCCAACCCAGCGCAGGACTTCCCATCCCCCAACAAGTGGCGGCCAGGAGGACACGTGCACGTGTAGCTACCTGGGCTGTTCACACACTGGAAGGCACAGGGCATCGGGACACGCTCACACTCGTTTATGTCTGCTCTCATAGCAAAGGCACAGCAGAGAAAGCGAGAGAGAGAGAGAGACAGGGTGGAAGAAAGGCAATGAGATGAATTGTAAAGAGCAACACAGAGGTGAACAGAAAGCAGTAAAGACAGAGGAAAAATGAAAAAGGGCGTCAGTAACCAACTCACAACTACCTGTACGTATGGTGACATGCCATACTGGTTTCAAAACCATATACACAGTATAGGCCTATATTAGACTCCTGTGTCTAGGCTATGTGATGTACTGGACTCTAAACCAATATGTTTGAATACTTCCAAAAAAAAATACTTCTATAAGCCTGCATTTTTGCATTCCGTAGCAAAGCGGTGCATTTAAGTGAAAGGTCCCAAGCACTAAAGGAAGAAAGTGACAGAGTGAAGAAGAGAGACAGAACGGAAGTGCTGGTCTTGCTGTGAGAGCAGACCTACCTGTCTGCTATTCCCTTTCCTCAACTGGATGTGGAACTTGTGCACACTAGTTCAATCGACAGAATTCGGCCATTCATCAAGGACTCAAAGCAATGCATTAATGCAAGCAAGCGGAGAGTGTGTGTTAAATATGAAGCGTAACAAAGTGATGCGTATGGATAGAAAATGAGATGCATATGGACAGAATGCAGCAGCAGAGCAGCCAGGTGATGAGAGCTTTACATACCAATGCAGGGCAGACCCACACCCTGAGAGCGGTAGCCCCTGGGGCAGGTGCAGTGATAGCTCCCCCTGGTGTTCTCACAAATCTGGTTGTATCTGCATTGGTGCGTGCCGTCTCGACACTCATCGATGTCTGTGGAGAACATTGCACATCTGAGCGAAGCGTTTAAGATCAGGATTAGCGAAAAGATATTGACGCACTAACCGATGCATGTCCCGTTGACTCCTTTGGTCATGCCAGTAGGACAGAGGTCAATGCAGGTGTAGCCGCCACGCGTGTTTTTACACTGCTGGTCTGAACGGCACACTCTCTGCCTGCACTCGTTAATGTCTGGGGGTGGAAACAAAACTTTGGTTTAGTCATACTGCTGTAGTGTTGCATGACGACATTTGTTGTAGTGAGAATCAAGTCATCTAGTGACTTGATCCTGTCATTCACATCTGGCGACGGATCCTTATCATCTACTGCTTCGTATTCTGCTGCAGTGAGCCCATTTTCTCTTATGTTATCCAACTTTTTTTTTAAAGAAGAAGCCTGAGGAACTCCACTGATTATATATCTGGAGGTTACCCAAGATCACAGAACCAACGTTACACAGTGTGTGTGTTGTCTGGTGTGTGACTGACCGATGCAGCGGCGGTTCCTGAGCTGGTAGCCTGGCTCACAGGCACAGCGGAAGCTCCCGATGGTGTTAAGGCAATGCTGGTGGCACGGGTTGGACTCTTGACACTCATTAATATCTGTCAAAAAAGTGCAAATCTGAGTCAGCATTTAACCTTTAAATTGAATAAAGACAAAATAATGTTATGGATGAGCATTTCAGAACGTAGACATTGACAAAGGTCACTTGCTATGAATGGTCTATGTATGAATCGTATTAAAGAAAAATGAACCTGAACAGCTCAAGCCTTCCGCAGTTCTCCTGAAACCCCGCCCACAACGCATCACACAACGGTAGGAGCCGATAGTGTTTTCACAGTCTTGTCCGTCGTGACACATATGCCCGTCCAGTGAGCATTCGTCGATATCTACAGCACAGGAACAGGTAAAAGGATTATCGTTATAGGAAACCCTAACATTAGCTTTGATGTATTATAGAATATGTAATGTATAGTAATGTGTATAATAAAGCTAATGTTAAAAGTTAAAAGTGCCACCTGGTTTCGGGCGACACTCAGAATCGGGCAGAACAACATACAGAAGAATTGCTCGATGTGTGTGCTACAGTATGTGGTTGTGTGTGGACAGCTGGTACCCTGGCATGTCCTGCCATCAGCGGATATTGTGAGTCCTCTAGGGCAGGAGCAGTAGTATGTGCCTATAGCATTATGGCAGGAATGGGAGCATGGGCTGCCTTCCTCGCACTCGTTCTCATCTTTATTGGGAGAAAAAAGAAATCGATTATACCCTTGCTTGCAATAACAAACAGCAGACATTATTACTTATATTATACCCAATACGTATACACTCTGTGTGTAAAATGTACCAGCACAGTATGGTCCTGCTGGGTCCAGCACAAAGCCATTGGGACACTGGTTGCTCCGTTCACCTGCATACAATGAGAATTGAGTGTAACAACACAATGATATGAAATCTGCTTTGTTTAGCGGGAAAGGAAATGTGTGCCTTACCCTTGGAAATGCTGGCATAGATCGTGAACTCCAGCATCTCCTCTAGAGGGCGGTATTGCGCACTGATGGAAGAAGCATGCAATGTCTGCACCAGGTAAGGCATCTTTCCTTTGGAGGGCTCGTACAAAATGGTATGGTTCCAGGAATAGGGCACACTTACTCTGTCGACACTGAACATACGCGTGGACAGAGCGTACAGCTGCCCGGGACCTGTCTGAATATAATCCTCCGTGTAGTCCTGTGGTGGAAAAACATGTTCACTTTTACAGTGAAGTCAGCTAAAGTGGTATGCCAGAGGGTGCTATAGTGCTATTAGATGATGTCAATACTTTTGATAGTAAGAAATCACTACAGAATTTAGTGCATTAGTATTAGCTGGAGTTTGAAATGAGTAAGTGCATTGAGTGTTTACCTTCAGACCAATATGTGTGTTTGAGGGCAGCTGGAGGACGTGTCCGTTCACTACGATGTCCAACAGCAGAGTGCCGTCTGAGTCTACACCTCGTGCCACATGAGTCATCCTGAGAATCTCCCCTTAAGCAAATGCATAAACATATAAACAATTGAACGTCTAGAAACATATTCCAAGGCTTTTTGTTTAGACATGGAATTTAGAAGAGTGCTCCATATAGTGCTCCATATCCAGTATGATATTGTCTCAATATTTAGGTGCCGATTCGATTTGTATTGCGATTCAGTAAATATCGCAATTTTATAAATATCCTGATTCTATATCATTTATTTGACAGCATGGTGCCGTAGTGGTTAGCACTGTCGCTTTGGACCTCAAGGGTCAGGATTTGATTTCCACTTAGGGTCTGTGTGCATGGAGTTTTCCTGTTCTCTATGTGCTTGGTGGGTTTCCTCTGGGTATTTAGCATTGCTTGTGAATAAGCATGTAAATGTGGCACGACTTCCACGGTGTACCTCACCTAGGCCTCCTAGGATAGGCTCCAGGCCCCCTGCGACCCTGTATACAAGATACGCAGGCTATTGTGCTGTGTGAACTGTTCAGAGCACATCCCCTGGTGGATAATAGTGGAACAGCAACATTTTACAACTTCAAATTCAAACATTTATAAATAAAAAATCGATTTTTAGAAAAGCGATTTGCGATTAGTATAGTGATACCTGAATCACCATACAAAAGAAGCGTGATACATAACTGAATTGAATGGCCTCGCCACCAAACAAAATGGGTTTGGCTGGATAACAATCATCTTTAATGGATCTTGGGATCTTGGCCTTGTTATAAAAAAGAGACAGTAAGTTTAGCTCGAAGACCTGGAAGTCTAAGCAGCAGAATTGCGTGGCGGGCGCTAAATGCGGAAAAGGAAGAGTGGCACGCAAGCGGGGTGATGTAATGCACCCCAGGGACTTTAAAGACATCGCACAAAATGCAGCCAACCTTCGGGATCCTATCGCCAAAGAGGGAAAATAGGCCGCTGTGCTCCATATAAGGGACCCCTGAGACCGATCCCAAAGAAGAGCTGGCCAAGAACGCAGAGGGAGTTGCTTAGGGAGCATGCAGAAGCCACTGCCCATGCAGGCCCACTCCGCCACTCTGTCTGACACCATCGCCCACCAGCCTTGTGCCTGCATGCCTTAAACCCCTTTCCTTCCCCATTTTTCCAAATTAAATTACCCATTTTCCATAAGACCTTGCCTCGTGTCTGTGGTGCCGCACATGCGTCCAACCCGTTACAAAGGCAAATTCATGTTGTGATATGAGCACTGGTCCTGGTTGCAATCACCTGTTGCAAACTCCACTTGGGTCTCTCGTCTGAAGATGCCATCTGTAAGAGTGTAGCCATTAACTGCCTCGCCGATCTCCTGTGCTGTGGTCCAGTAAATGGGATTCAAGATTGAGATCAGTTTTCTCATTCCAGGGCCTGGAAAGAATTACATCGGATCAAACCAAACAACTACTCATTGTGGCAAACTTAGCTTCTGCATGGAACACTAGGTCTTATACACAATGTTCCCAGAATTTTATGTAGTATCTAAAATAGTCTGAAACTGACCCAAGCTCCTGGGAATGTTGGTGATCGTAGCATGTATCACTCTCCCCCCTGCAGGACTGTTGAGTATGGTTGCATTGAGGAAGGCTATGCCAAACTCCACATCGTTAATGGTGCCGATGATGTTCCCCCTGGCCTTCTGAGGACCACCTGAGAAAACAGAGTAGCATTTAACCTAAAGCCATAGTCAAGTGTACAGTACATTTAAAAAACACTCAATGATCATGTAAGCACTAAAAATGAATTCAAGTCCATTTCTTTTATTCACCTGGACATGGCTGAATGTTGCACCTGGAAAGTTGGGTGAGGTCTCCTGGGCAGGGGCGACCCTTGTTGGTGGGAGCTGGATTGTTACAGAAACGGACCCTTGTGCGTTCTCCTATCCCACAGGAGGCTGAGCATTCGCCCCATGGCTGCCATGGACTCCAGTTACCATCCACTAGCATGACCACAAACATACACAGTCAACAATCAGTAAGTTAGAAGAAGAAATTACATCACATGGCAAAATCCCAAATGCCATCAGCAGCAATCATTTTTGTTGTGTGATGTATTTTTGTGTTTGATGGTTTTACCAGGGCAACTCAACGTGCTGCATTTCTGGATCTCTGTGTCAGTCCCAGCGCATGCTCTACCCCCACTGGCCGGTCGAGGATTGTCACATGTTCTGTAACGTCGCATTTGACCTCCGTTGCAAGTCCGGCTGCAGGTGCCCCAGCTGCTCCAGGGGCCCCAGTTACCGTGAACTGTCAAAGGAACAGAGGTGCAGTTTTATTATTTATTATTCCACTGATATACATGGAATTAGCTTGTATTTGACTTTAAACAAAAGCTCACCAGGGCATGGGTCACTGTTGCAGAAGTCAACATGCACATCATTTCCTTCACATTGTCTTCCTCCGTGTTTGGGGGCGGGGCTTGCGCAGAGACGTGTCCTTTGCCTATTTCCACCTCCACAGGAAACGCTGCACGCACCCCAGCTCAACCAGGAGGACCATTTTCCATCCACTGGAAACCAATGCCAGTCGCACAATTATTAAAATCCACCGATATTTGTGTCGAATTTTAACAGTCAGATTACAAATAGGAGAAAGTTCTGGTTGTGTCGAGATTGTTTTAAACTTTTTTCCCCTTTGTAGTTTTGCTCTTACCAGGGCAGTTCCTCTCAGTGCACACTTGAGTTTGTGTGTCTGCTCCACTGCATGGCGGTCCACCGAAAGATGGAGGGGGGTTGTTGCACAGCCTGATTCTGGTCTGCATGCCTTTGCCACATGTTTCACTGCAAGGGCTCCACGGCAGCCAGGACGCCCAGTTTCCAGCCACTATGAAACACACAGAGTCAGCAGCTCTAATACAAGCCTCTCAATCCACAGATGTACAGTGTTATATGGGTATACAAAGATCATTCATTTTCGCTCTCTATAGTGCACTTTTTGCTATTTCAAACACACCCAAGCCTTATTAATCTAGTCTCCTAAAAACCACAGGCTCTATTATGTGAGGACGAGGAAGACACAATAAATTTTGCTTACCAGGACAGGGTCTGATGCTGCACATGATGACCTCAACGGCTCGACCCTCGCATGTCCTGCCTCCATGCTGGGCTGGAGGCTTGCTACAGGTTCGCACCCTCGTCCTGTTCCCTTGACCACAGGTACGAGAGCATTCCTCCCATTCTGTCCATTCTGACCAATGACCATCCACTGCACACAAACGCACACAGTACAACAATTATCAACCAGTTAAGTCATTACTATTTATGATATAGAAGCCATAAATAATAGCCCCTGTTTTATATCTAAAATATGGTATAGTCACACATAGCTCAACACAAGGCTCAAATATGACTTTATTCATGAGCCTTGGTGAGATAGAAGTTCCTACATAACAGTAGATCAAACAGCTACACTGCCTAACCTGGGCAAGGTTTTCCTTGGCAGTTGCGGGTCTCAAATTCGGAGCCCGAGCAGTGCCTGCCGCCGTTGGCAGGCTGAGGGTTGTTGCACCGTCTCAGCCTCTTTTGTACTCCAGTCCCACACGACACACTGCAGGCACCCCATTCCATCCATTCAGAGAAGCCTCCATGAACTGGCGTGGTTAAGACGCATACAAGTAGAAATATTTAATACTGTAAATAATGTAACTTGAGTCAAATTATAACACACCCACTGTAATCTTACCGCGCACTGTGAGGGCCACGTGCACTAGCGACGAGCCCAACAGGTTGCGGGCCACACACTCGTACTCGGCCGTGTCCTCTTTCTGAGCGCTGCTGAGCCGCAGGGAGCCGTTGGACAGTGTGGTGATGCGGTCGTTGCTCAGCAGCGGGCGCCCTTGCCGGGCCCACTCGATGACGGGCGTGGGCTCACCCTGTGCCTGGCAGTTCAGCACCACGATGGAACCTGAATCCGCTACAATGTCCACAGGCTCCACTGTAAAGACTGGAGAACCTGATGAAGACAAAAACAAGTTTATTTTTTATCGATGTTTTGTTTTTGGCTTGTTGATGTGCTTAGAAGACAAGATGGTGGAATGAACAGATCCATACAAATAGGGATGTGCCCGTAGTGGTGCACTATTTTATCATTGACGTTGAAATCCATGTGTATTTGTGTGTGAGTGTGTGAGTGTGTGTTTACTCTGTAAGGTAAGAGTGACTGTCCTTTCCACTACTCCAGCATCATTCGTAGCTACACACACATAGCTACCTGCATCCTCACTCTAAAAAAAAGAAAAGAGGAAGAATATATCTGTAAGACACCACTGCAGGACAATGGGTGCAAGGTCATCTTGACGAACCATGTATTCGGGATTAAAAGCAATCGGAGCTGAGTTACAGTACCACAGTGCCATAGATTGCCAGAGAGCCGTTGTCGAGCTGCCGGATACGGTTGCTGATGCGGACATTAACGCCCTTCTTGCTCCACTGGATGGTGGGCAGAGGGTCTCCGCGTACCTCACAGTTCAGGATGGCGTTCCCACCCAAAGGTTCGATATGGTTTGAATGCACATCTCCATCTATTATAGGAGGCTCTTGAGAGCAAAGCAGGATGTTGAAATGCAGGAGAAAGCAACAAGTTTTCAATATTAAGTAAGTTACTTTGTTTAGTATAAGCTGTTGAATATGTACAGAATGTCCAATATGTTCATTGGTGACCCAGTATAGATACCTTTGACGTAGACAAAACCCAAAGATTTGACGGATCCCACTCGGTTCTCTGCAAGACAGGAGTACGTCCCTGCATCGTCCTTACTCACGCGCTCGATCACCAGCTCACTCTGGCCGTTCACATGGTTGTAATGAGCTGGAACCAGGAACAGGGTTGTGTAAGGTTATGATAAGCAAGCACTTCACTTAATTACTTCACCAATCCTATTTAGAAGCGATATCATAATTGATTTAGTCGCATAGATTTAATATACTCGATTTGGAAGATTTTTCTCACCAGGGATGATATTATTGTTGAAAGCCCAAGTGATTTTGGGTGGAGGAATGCCAGTGGCTCCACAGGCCAGTACCAGGCGCTCTCCCTTGTTAAGAGCCACATCTCCCAGGGTCTCTGTAAACGCTGGGTGTGTGTGCACGGACAGATCGAACGTCTGACTGTCCTGTCCGACACTACTGGTGGCCACACAGGTGTAACTCCCAGCATCCTCGGGCTATGCGCCGAAAGAACAACATGTCAATCCCAAGTTCATTGTAACGTGTTTATTGCACAGTGTATCTGTGATTCTCGGACCTGAGCATTTTGCAGGATCAATTCCCCAGAGGACAGGATGGTGTAAGCTCCAGTTGTGTCAGCGAGGGTGATGCCTTCTTTCTCCCAGCTCAAGGTGGGGTGAGGCACTCCTTCAGCCGCACAGGACAACACCAGGCGAGTGTTTTCTACCACCGACAGCTCTGGTTCACTTCTGCGGATGGTGGGAGGAACTGGGAGGAAAAGTTTATAGGGTTATTCTATTTCATTTGTTCATTTAAAAGGACGTTCTGCATTTCCTAACTATCTTTCCTCCGACTGGTCCAGCTAGCCGTGTGCATTCATGCAACCATGTTCAACCAGTCTCTTGTCCCCTCTGTCTCTCACTGAAGGGTTTGTAAACTATCTCTGTGTACGACTCACTCAGGACAGTGACGCTCATCTCCAGGCTGAGGCTTCCAGCAACGTTGGCTGCAGTGCAGGTGTATATGCCTGTGTCTCCTGGTTGGGCGAAAACGATATGCAGAGATCCAGAGCTGAGGACACGCTGATGTACAGACTCGGACAGTGGCTTCCCGTCTTTGTACCAGCTAACGGACGGGATCGGGTATCCTTCGGTCTCGCACTGCAGAGTCACCGATCCGTCCACAGGCACGGTGTAGGACTTGATCTTTGAACTGATAGCTGGAGGCACTATGAATAGAAAGGAGTATGATGATACTGTAAGAGTGATGCTTCAGGAATAAATACACTGCTATGGATATGGTGCTTGTTAGTCAGCCCATCCTACCTTGCACCCTAAGTTTGGTCTTGCCCACTGCGGTGCCTGCTGGATTCTGAGCCACACACATATAGGTACCAGTGTCTTCCACTTTGGCCTGTGAGATCTGCAGATCGCCGTTGGGCAGAACACTAAAATCACTTCCTAATGATGGAATAAGGAAACAGTTTTAAATATATTTTGATCAATTACTTAATTAATAAAGATAATGATATCTGGTTAGTAATCAGTCATTCAGGTTTAATTGTCTGGCTGTCTATATAAATAGAACCAGCTCTAACCGGTGGTGACAATATTAATGCCTTCTTTTTGCCAGGTGATGGTGGGGCGTGGGGTGCCAGTGGCACGACATGGCAGGGTCACATGGTTGTTCAGAATCACATCCACCGTTGATGGGTGAGCTTGGATCACTGGTGGCTCTGGTAGGCAGCAATATATGACAACAGATTATGTTTAATTAGTAGATCTTTAAGGAGACAATCAATAAAAACTACAAAGTCAAGGCAGGAATTTTGTTTATGCAGAATAACAGCAAACAGTTCTGAGAGTTTCTTTATCTATCTATATAACCCCCTGCTACACTAACGCACTTATCCCAGTGTTTCACTAGTGCATGGATACCATCAAGGTCTGAAAAGTCTGAAATGCTGGCCTCCCAGGAACTCCCTTAACGACTTTAACAAGATGTGGTGATAACTCCCAGCCGAGTTCCTGTAATGTGCAAGGGGCGTTCATGAATGATTGTGTGTACACTTCCCATAGACAGATGCGTCCCTTGCAAAGGTGATGACAAGTTATTCGTCAAGAATGTTCACAGGAACGACTGCAGTGGTCTCTGAGCCAACTTGGCCATGATTGTGCTTCTCATTTAAAATGTTTGCACCATTCAAATATTTTACTGCGGCTTAGAGTCTCATCACCATACGGTGCTAGAAGACTTCTGTAAGTTTCTTCCAAAACAATTCAACACTAAATTTTCATCCTGAATTCATCCTGGTTTGACTTGAACACCCCTCATATATATAGAAGGATGGTAAGATCGCACATTAATGCGAGAAGAATAACAATGCGTGGGTAGACTGATTACCTTGCACAACGACCTGTACGTAGCGATGAGCCGATCCTGCAGCGTTCTTCGCCACACACGAGTAACGGCCAGTGTGAGTTAATTCTGCAGCAGCTATCTCAAGAGCTCCTGAGAGTGTACACAAAAACAAACATTTTTTAAAACAAACATTCCTTTTTGAGTTTTTGAGTTAAGTTTTAACCTAAAATGGTTTAGTTCACTCTCACTCACTCATCGTCTATACCGCTTTATCTTGTATTCAGGGTCATGGGGATCTGGAGCCTATTCGAGAAGGCTTAGGGCACGAGGCAGGGTACACCCTAAACAGGGTGCCAATCCATCGCAGGGCACATACACACACTCACACACCCATTCACACACTACAGGGAATTTGGGAACGCTAATTAGCCTAACCTGCATATCTTTGGACTGTGGGAGGAAACTGGAGTGCCTGGAGGAAACCCACCAAGCACAGGAAAAAACATGCAAACTCCATGCACACATATATATACTACACTTCCGAAAAAAGGAAAGACTCACCAGAGGGCAGTATCTTGTAGCCCTCTCCTTCTTTGGACAGACGCATGCCGTCTTTGCTCCAGTGAAGGACAGGCGCCGGGAATCCAGATGCAGTACAGCCGATCACCACCGGGGACAGTCTGTTTACCAGCACTTCTGTAGCCTCATCGGCAATGGCGGGTGGCACTGCAGAAGAGAACACACTCGTTCACTTGTACAACTTTGTTTTCAATAACAGACATGTCTAATATTTTATTACAGTATTACCATATAGAAAATATTGTATATGTGACGTTTGTGATTGTTCAATTATTATGCAGTTAATTACGTCCCTCTAAATGGAAATTCATACCCATTTATGAATTTTAAATGTTTCTCATCAATAAAATGTGATGTCATATACAGTAATGTCACATTCTTAGTGTATATGTTATCATCAAGCTCAGTCAAAAGACCCCAGGAGCTCACCATGTACCGTGAGCTGGATGGCTCGGCTGTCCCGGCCGGCATCATTGGACACCACACACTCGTACAGCGCTGCGTCGTGTACTGTTGGTGCGATTATTACCAGAGATCCTGACGACAGCTGCCTATAATCAGAAACAGACTACCAATTTGAGCCAATCTGTTTAGAGCTATAAAAACTATAATCAAGTTTCTACATATCAGATCAAGTCCATCCCTGAGGACTCGGTAAAAGAGGCAATAAAAGAGGAAGAAAACCTGGCTGAACCTGTACATATTCTGGTTCTGGTCTGTGTTGAGTGGGCGAGCATCTTTGGTCCATGTGACAGTGGGTTTGGGAATGCCTGTAGCCTCACAGGACAGGGTGGTCTGAATGTTTACCGTCACGGTGACATTAGCTGGACCCTCAGCAATTGACGGGGGCACTGAGGATTTAAAAAGATGAAATACCAGGCATGATGAATTGTACAGATCTGTTAAATTTTGCAGGTCTCTGCATACATTTATGACATTAATAGCACAGTGAACAAACCAAATGCCTTTTGAATTTTACAGAGAGACAGAAGGAAATGATTATCGTATCGCTGTGCCAAAACCCATAAAGAGTCAGCTTTTATTCACTTCCTACAGGATCGCTGAAAGAATTTTGACGATGGTCCTAACCAAAACTTCACTACACAGAGAACACTTCAATATCATGACTGTTATTTTTTCAGTATTGTTTACAGCATAAGTCTAATGAACTTACCATACACTTGCAGATCAACTCTTCTGCGCTGGGTGCCTGCCAGGTTAGTGGCCATGCACAAATAATGGCCCGTGTCAGACAACTGGGCGGAGAGTATACGGAGGGAGCCGTCCTCAGCAAACGTATATCTATCCAGGAAAGAGAGCTCGCCTTTAATCCAGCTGGACTGAATGAAGCAAATGAACCCATAATGATATGAAATGGATCTACATCCACAAACCTGGGGTTGCTTCCAGCAAGAACAGAGCCATGTTTCCTCCAAGTGACACGTGGAGCAGGAACTCCGCTAACAACACACTCCAAAACAACTGGCTTGTTGATATGAACAGAAACAGCCTGAGGACCTTCCTTTATCGTGGGTGCAACTGCAGATAAACACAAACAATTATCTATTAATTATCTAATTATTACATACTTAACGGTGGCAAAGATATCCAAACAAAGTACCTTATAGAAATGTATTATAGCAATAGTAATTTACTGAATTTAAATATGTCACTTATATACACCACTCAGCCTTTTTGGCTTCAACGTTCTCCAAAAATCCACTGAACACATTAAGTTCACTCTGTGTTGCAAAGGACGTAGTTCTGTTATGTTGATCCCATGACAGAAAGAAGCGTTGCGCTTAGCTTTTTATGAGCCATTGTACAGTATGTGTATTGATTTGCTTAAAGCATGGAACTTTCAAGTTTCTTAAATGAGCTAATATAGTGGTTTCCAAATAAAAGGTTTTGTTATAGTCAACCTTGTGTGTCTTGTGTCACTCACATTACGATTACTGCTCACCATTTACACTGAGGTTAAAATGTCGTCTTGTCTCCCCGGCGACATTGCTAGCCAGGCACGTGTAGCGGCCAGTGTCTCCTAGTTCTGCATTATTGATCTGCAAGTAGCGGCCGCTGGATAGCACACGTACCCGTGGAGACGCCTGAAAAGAATATTGTAAGGTACATCATATAAAGTAGTCTAATGGTTTTTATATGTATTTTGACTTTACTAAGTATAATAAAACCATAACCGTAATACTGTATACCCATAGGGTGTATACCTTTAATTGAGCTCCATCTTTGAGCCAGGACAGAGTAGGGGGTGGCACAGCATCTGAGCGACACTCCAAAGTTACCTGTCTGTTCTGAAGCACCGAGATGTCCTGGACACCACTCTCGCCAGCAATGTTGGGTGGAACTATGGATACAAATATTATATCTAAAGTGATGTCTTGATAAATGCCAGACCTGCCCAGTACCATGATAATGAGCTTACTGTACCATGCACTCTAACCAGGAACTCTTTGTCATCGTCTCCTGCAGGGCTGGTGGCCACACAGCTGTACCTTCCAGTGTCCTCGACCTGCACATGTTCCAGGCAACAGAGAGTATCCAAAACATAGGTTCATGACACGTGAGTATTATAATGAAACATTTGCCTGTATGCGAATTCAGAATTTGACCCTGACATACTTTTTGCATTATTTTTGAAAGAAATAATGAAACATGACTGAGCGGTTAACCTGTGCAGAGGCGATTCGGAGCACTTCTCCTCCACGAAGGATGCTCAGACTGTCCATCTGAGGTAGCGGCCGGCCATCTTTTACCCAGGTGAGCGTGGGTGGAGGGATTCCCTCTGCCTCACAAACAAGTTCTAGGACATGGTTCACCACCACTGACACTTCGGAGGGAAATCCTGAACCATTTATGCGTGGGGGGTCTGACAAACAAAATGACCAAACAAAAGCTGTAATGCATTGTATTTTGAAAGGTATTGGTGGGTTATTGTTTTCTTTTTCGCATTCTCTTGAGCAAAAATTGGGCATTGGTGGCTCAGTGGTAGGTTTCAGAGTTAAATTCCAACCCAATTCCCAAACCCCAGCCACTAGATGCAGTGCCGGTCCCAAGCCCAGATAAAACCTGTGCCGAACATGTGTGCGGATCAGATGGAGTTTTTATCATGCACACACAAACTAGCATGGTTGAGATCAGGTTCAGCTAATCCATAACTTTCATTCTCTAGAAATGTTCATGAATATATAGTATTCATTCAATCATCCTGAGTAACTGCCTGGTCAGGATTGCTATGGTGAAATGACTTACACGCGCAAAACATATTATTACCCGCTTGTTCTTTTTTTTTGCCTTTACTTTGCCTTCACTCTCGTTTCCTCACCCAGCACTTTGAGGTTAAAGTGGCGTCGTGCTTCTCCAGCCGGGTTACGTGCGACGCAGGTGTAGCGTCCCGTATGGTCGACCTGGATGTGCGAGATCTGCAAAGTGCTGTTGTGGTTCAGCAGGGCGCTGTGGGTGTCCATGTGCAGCACAGTTCCCTCCTTCATCCAGGCCAGGGAGGGGTCCGGGGTTCCGTCGGAGACACACACCAGGGCGACCATGCTCCCTTTCATCAATGTTACATCATCGGTACTTCCTGCTCCATCCAGACTGGGAGGAACTGAACATTCAACAACAACAGAGAGCAGTAGAAATACTTTGGACACCAACTCCTTATTAAAAACTCCTTACTTGCTCTAATTAAAATATGTTAACTCATAGCTTTTTTCATGCTCTCACCATACACCTGCAGGTTGTAGTGTCTGTTGTCCACTCCTGCTCGGTTGGATGCCACACAAGTGTAAGTACCTCCATCTGACGCCTGAACCCGAGCGATGCTAACAAAACACCAAATATACAAACGCACTTGTTTACACAACATTGCTAACAAATATTTTAGCACTATGTGAAATCATGTCGAGACGGGTTTACCGGAGGACTTGTCCAGCAGACACTGGGCGTAGGTGTGAGGACACGGCCAGGGGCAGACCGTTTTTTAGCCAGTTGAGCTGAGGTGGAGGAGAACCGCTGGCAACACACTCGATGCTTACCGAGCTGTCCACAACCGTTGTTATCACCTCAGCTGTGTCTCCATTACTCTGGATCACCGGAGGAACTGAGGACAGGAAATAACAACAGCCTCACGTCTCACCCTAAATTAACTATACCAAAGATTCTTTACATGCTTACCAATTTATTTTCTTTTATTTGGTTGGATAAGCTTGACTTACCATACACGTTAAGGTTAAAGATCCTGTCCTCCTCACCAGCCTTGTTACTGGCCATGCATGTGTATTTGCCGCTATCTGTTGTTTGGGTGGCTGTTAGTGTGAGTGTACTCCCATCAGGGCTGATTCTGCGCACGCATAACAGACACAACCAATATCGATCAGCCATATTACCATGAATTTAATACATTGCATCAGGATATGATTATCAGCTGTGCAACTGCTTAGGGGGACAGATGCAACTCAACACAACTTGGTGTTCAAGGCGTCTACTGTATAAACACTGAAACACACACACCTGATATTTTTGAGGCCAGTCCCATTTAATGCTTTCCCATCCTTTAGCCACTGAATTGTAGGGGCTGGAGTGCCTTTTGCATGGCACACCAGCTGGATGCTATCATTCAGTAGAACACTCATCTCGCTGGGCATCTCGGATCCTGTGATGCTGGGTGGCACTAAAGCAAAAAAACAAAAAAAAAACAAAAAACAAAATGAGAACTGAATTCTAAAGTTAAAGAGTGCTGGTGCTTGTGCTGTAATCAGCATGTGCAGTATACTGAGCTGTACTATATATTCACCCTGTATGGTGAGATGATAGCTCTTTTGTGCTTTGCCTTCAGCATTAGAGGCCAGGCAGGTGTAGGTGCCACTATCGGAGAGCTGTGAGCGAGCAATCTGAAGCTTACCACCTCCTGACAGGATGTGCATCTCCAAAGATTCAGAATTCTCTGGAAAATAAGAGTTGAGACAGGAGCATTGGGGCAGTCAGACAAGTTAAATAATAATAATAATAATATTTTATTATTATTATTATTATTATTATTGGCTCAGTTGGCCACTTCTGACCTTTATGAAACCTGTAACATCAATAGAAAGGTCTCTGAAGACCCTCTTACCAATTACTCTGCCATTCTTTAGCCAGGTGAGGCTGGGATACGGGATGCCCGAGGCATCACAGGCAAAAGTTACTGGATTACTGATGGTCTCCACAACATGTTCCTCCGCTGGGCCATCAATACTTGGAGGCACTGATCACATAAATCACATAAACAGCATACACGCATAATTCAACAGCTTTTTAAAAAGGTTAACATTTAGCAACACACCATGAATTCACAGAGGTACAGTCCTGTGCAAAAGTCCTGCACCCGACCCATTTCTTTATATTTTGCTTCCAATAAGACATGCGTTCTTCTATTGTTAGTGCAGTCTTGAGGGATAGTTCTCCAGGCTTCCTGAAGGACTGTTTTGTCTCAGTCCAGTTGCAGTTTCAGAGGAACGTTTTTGTCTGTTAAACCACACAGTGACGTACAGGATAAATCATAATGACCTATGAAACATAAAAAAAATGATCTAACTCAAGACATGAACCAGTGAGAAACTGGTGCAGATGATGACAGGTGGTCAAGCCGGTGATTAGTATACTGGTGATGCTGAATGCTGAATGGTTGGAACAGATAAAAGCGGAAATGAGGTTGCTGTTAAAAGTTAGGCACTTTGCATCCTCTCGCAGTTAAACATTTGTTCTCTTTAATTAAATTGAATTCAGTGGCTCAAATTCTGACCCCATTCCCAAAACTTGGTGCAGGTGCCAAGAACAAGATGAAATGGGACGGTTGCATCAGGAAGGGCATCCGGCGTAAAACCTGTGCCAGGTCGTGACTGCAGATCAGACGGAATCTCGATGGAAGCAGCAGAACAACATTCTCCCAACAACATTTAATTAATATGAAGAAATTATGAAGATATGTGGCTCAAGACATGTGCACACTACTGTATTAGAAAACAAAAATCTTTTCTAACCATAGATGTTAAGATGGAAGTTCTTGTCCACTTGACCCGCTACGTTGCTAGCCTTGCAGACGTACAGGCCGGTATCAGACACCTGAAACACAGAGTACAAATTCCAGCATAAATATCTTACATGATCATGTTTTGGTTCTCCCTCACACTAAAAGTCGTATCCACACACCTCCGTTCCTTTAATTTCCAGAGCCTGTCCATCAGCAAGGATGTGAAGGTTGGAGGACTCAGTGACGGGACGTCCGTTCTTGTACCAGGTGATTGTGGGAGGGGGGATGGCGTTGGACTGACACTCTAGAGTGACCGACTTTCCCACACGCACACTGATCGTGACAGGAGAGTCGCCAGAGCTGTCTCTGATGCTGGGAGGAACTTCATGAGCGAAGAAGAAAAAGAAAAAAAAAATCACCTTTAATAATATTAGAATACGATCGAACCATTTTGTTGCATACGCCCACGTGTGCACACTGACCAAAAACTGTGAGGTAGATGATCTTATGTGTTTCTCCCGCGGGGTTGATTGCCACACAGGTGAACCTCCCACCATCAGACATTTTAGCTTTAAGAATCTGTAATGTACGGCCGCCTAAAAAAAAAAAGACGACCAGGAAATTATTATAAATAATGCATACTGTATGTATCGATGTGTATGAAGAGATATATTGTGTTTCAGTGTACATTTCTTTATGTATACCTGGCATGATCAGAGCATTGCTGCTGGCCTGGACAGGTTTCCTGTCTTTCAGCCAGCTGAGAGTAGGAGGAGGGAAACCGGTGGCCTCGCAGCTCAGAGAGACGAAATTGTTCATTACCACTGTGGCGTTCTCCTCATTTACACCCACTATGGAGGGAGGAACTAGAGCACACAGCAACACATCGCAACAGTAAGCTCGCGGTTTTAATCAGAAAGCTTACAGTATAGAATGATATCTGTTTAATGCATTCTTGCCCATTTTACAGTAAAATACTTTCTGTGACATGATGAAACACAACTGGTTTAAAAATAAATAAATAAATAAATAAATAAATAAAAAACTTTACCATGCACATTGAGACTGAAGTATTTCTCAGCACTTCCAGCCACATTTTCAGCCACACACACATAGCGGCCAGTGTCGGTCACCTGCGCATTCAAGATCTAAAACAAACACACACACACACACACACACACACACACACACTAGTCTTCATTCTTAATAATCTTTAACACAATCGGACAATTTAATACAGTCGGACAAAACATGGTATTGCTGCTAAAAAGTGGCCACTTGGGTGCGAAAAGTAAATTTTCATATAGTGAATTTTCAAAAAGTGAATTTTTACCATTTTTCATAATACTTAATGGTAAAAGACATAAAGCTGAAAAAAGTGTCTTATTCTAAAAAGCTAAATTTTTAAGATATTGCGACATGAGTTTGACATGGTTACGGACACTACATTTTTTTGCCTTTTAGGCTCTTTAAGCAACATTTTTTAAAGTCATATGCTTATAGAAGCTTACACCAATTTTAGCATTAAGACCAAATTTAGTAGTAAGAAATATAATATATTGTTTGAAGCAAAGAGTATAACACTGAAAAATATCCGTTATTGGGGCACATATGAAATCATCTCTCCCAAACAGCCGAAGTTATAAACTAGGAACTTTATGTTGCATGAACTTCATTAGTAGATTCTTTGACACATACATTTTCTGTATTATATGTATAACTTAAAAAAAATAAAAACAACCCCAAAGTACTGCAGATGGACCATGAGAGATCATTTATAACAAATCATTTCTTTAATATAATTTTCAATTTTACAACTAAGCTTCAAATTGCCAGATTAAATATTTATGTGTAATTAAGAATTAGGAATGTAAATCACCAGATGATATTATATATATTATATCATTATTATAATATTATATATTATTATATATATTTTATGATATTTTATGATATTATTATCATACGTCGGTGCCGATTCGGTTAAAATTGCGATTCAATTCAATTGATAAATATCTCAATTTCCTTTTCCTCTGATTTTGTTCAATTTTAAACCATAAAAAAGTTGAATGATTGATTATTTGTAGCCCGTTCCCTATACCATTAGTTTCCTCAGTTACAAACCAAGCGCAGGATTTAAACAATACAAACTAACTTTAAATACGAGAGTTTAACATTTAACTGAGCATCGCGTATTTCTGTCATCCATCACAGTTATTATTTCTAAACAAACCTAGCAAATAATTCACTCCTACAGTACCACGCGTGATAAAAATGTGTAAATAGTACAGAGTGCGCCACCTGTAGGATTATCTCGGAACAGTGACATTTTACGACCTCAAATCTCACCGGTCACGGCCAACCAAACTGAAAACCAGACGAATTCTGCGATCGACCAGTTAATCTCTATTATAAATGTAAATATAGTTGTTGTTTTTTTTAAACGGCTGCAAACGTTGGTTAAACTCCCTGAGAGATACAGAAGCTCAAAGCTTTGGCTCCTGACATTTACATAGAAATACAAAACATAAAGCCCCGAAGCCTTGTATTGAGTTTTACAAACTGAGATATCTATTTCCATTTCAATTTGTGACATGACATTTCTTTTTTCATTTTTCTCTGCGCGTGTCTCACCTGCAGCGTCCTGCCGCTGGACAGCAGAGTGTGTGTTCTGTCTGGATTTAAAAGCAGGCCATCTTTCAGCCATCTGATTTTAGGAGTAGGGCTTCCATCCACGTGGCACTCCAGCAGCGTGGACTTGTTCACCAGCACCGTCACGTCATCGGGGACGTCTCTGTCAGCTCCACGGATAGACGGAGGCACTGTATGAAGAAACATACACACACACATACACATAATTAATGTTAACATCCAGCAAATAAACAGAGTCTCCACGTTCTGAACGCCAATACGTACACAGGACTCTAACATCATACTGTACTGAGTCTTCTCCAGCCTCGTTAACGGCCACGCACGTATACCTTCCAGAGTCCTCGGTCTGAGCTCGGGGGATCTGTAGCACTCTTCCCCCTATGCACGAAACACAGAAATTACACACGCCAGCACTTTAACTCAATGTTACCAATGCGGTCCACGCTATCAAAGTGCTACACTACATATATCCATGGAGCACATGGAGAGTGTACTGCAGTGTACTCACCAGGGAGGATGAGCACTCTGCTGCTGGAGCTGAGCGGCTGTCCATCTTTGTACCAGGTGAGAGTGGGAGGCGGGACGGCGTTGGACTCACAGTACAGAGAGATGGGATTATTCAGAATGACATCCTTCACCTCACCAGCGGAGGCCATACCAGAGCCAGACACGCCATTCCTCTGGAAACTAGGGGGAACTGACGAGAAAAGAGACGCACCGTCATATTGTGATTGCCACCTTCCTGATTTTTTGAGTTTTTTTCAAAATATTTGGCACACTTTGGCAGGAAAAAAGTATTTTCCCCTAAATCTAAAAACTACTTGTGCTACGTGGCAACAACAAATGCAACCAAGCATTTTTATTTCTATTTTTTCTACAGGTTATATTTAAATAGTTTCTTGATTCAACGGGTCTGGCAGTAATCAGGCCTGGGTGTTGGGTTGAGTTTTTTTTTTTTTAATCACAGTTTATTAATGATTAGGCATTAGGGGGCATTTACTTTTTCACACAGGGCCAGGTAGGTTTGGATGGCCTTTTTCCTTGATAAGTGAATTAACAATTTAAAAAAAAAACTGCTTTTTTTATTCACTCAGGTGTAATAGTAAAATTTGTTTCTTTGATGATCTCAATCATTTAAGTATGACAAACATGCAAAAAAAAAAAAACTGTGCAATTTCCAGGTACTGTATATACATATTTGGAGATTTACCAACAGCGTTATGTAGTTGTTAGCAGGAACCCATGCATTACCCTCTATGGCAAGAAAGCGGAATAAAAATAATAATACTAACAGCCACTAGAGGGAACCATACTCCTATTATAATGCGGTAACTTGATTTGGGAACTCGATGCACCAGGGTGTTGGGAGTAAAGAAAATCGAAAGTGTTTAGCGCCCAGTTCACCTTGTATATTTACATCAAAGTCCTTTTCGTCCTCGCCCGCGATGTTGCTAGCGACGCAGGTGTACCGTCCCGTATCAGACACTTGAGCCTGCTTTATCTGAACTATTCGGCCGTTAGGCGTCACTGTAATGCGTCCATCTGTCTTAAGGATCTAAAAAGCAACAGGAGAAAAAAAAAAAAAACATCTAATATCTAAACAGCACTCCTTTTTGCTTTGTAATAACCGAGAGTGTGTGTTCGTGTGTCCGACCTGGCCGTCCTTGTACCAGTGTAGAGTAGGGATTGGGATCGCCTGGGCTTCACACTCGAGTGTCAGTGTGTTGTTGACTTTAATTTTGATCTCTTTCGGAGCGAAGCCTTCTCCTTGTATGCTGTCCTTACTGATAACCGGGGGAACTTTAGGAAGAGAAGACACACACTGTTGAAATCACACAGAAGCTCCCTGGTCAAAACACCTGAACCTTAACTTTCTATACTTACTGTAAACCTTGACCTCGTAGTTCTTTAGCGTTTCCCCCGCCTCGTTGGTGGCCACACACGTGTATCTCCCAGCATCCTCTTCTTGTGCATTCAGGATCTGAAGCGTGCGTCCACCTACAGGGAAAATCGACAGCATTCATGTCAATATTAACGAAAAATATTCAACATTAGGAAAAGAAAAGCTACAGTACACGGGAGATTTTTTGTGTCCTTCTTCAATGCACTATTAATTCTTTGCGAAAGTAAAAAGGAGTGAGAACAGACGTGCAGTGTTGTTGGGATCTGGTACCTGGCAGTACACGGACGTTGCGGCTGGACTCGAAAGGTGTGCCGTCTTTGAGCCAGGTGATGATGGCTGGCGGGTACGACTGAGCCTCACACACCAGAGATGTGGGGCTGTTCAGAGTCACAGTCACCTCCTCAGAAGCTCCCTCAGGCCCAGAGCCAGCGATAATTGGAGTAACTGAGAGACAAACAATTACACAAGTACACATTTAAGCTGGCTGGAAAATCATTTATGTATTAAAATTTGGACATACAATGTATACAAAGGGCAAACCGGGATTAAATAAAATGATTAATGATGATCTTTTAAATTTGAATAGTGGCAACGTTTCAAAGAAGGCTGCCTTTGGGGCCCATTGCAGTTGTTCCTGTGAACATTAAGCGAGTGGAACGACTAATCTGTAAAAACCGGCGTGATGCATCTGTCTGTGGCACCTGGGAGTTATTGGCCATTACATTCCCCGTACAGTCCTGACCACATCTCAAGTCATTTACACATGTTAGGGCCATTAACGGAGTTCCTGGGAGGCCAGCATTTCAGACGTGAAGCAAGAAGTCTGATCATGGCTCCAACCTACTATGGAAAGTTTCTACCTTAATGGTATCTAAGAACTAATGAAATGCTGGGATGAGTGTATTAGTGTAGCAGGGGATTATATAAAGAAATAAAGTTTAATAAGAGAAATAAATACTCTCGTAACTGTGTTCTGTTATTATGCACAAACAAAAGTCCCGGTTTGACTTGAACAGCAATCGTATAGTTCTAAAAGTTAAAATAAAGTTTCACTAAAGTTTCATCGTTTACAGTTAACCAGTAACACAACTGAAATATGAGTTTATTTGGTAGAGCTGCTAAATATAAACTAGACACACACACACACACACACACAGACATACCCAGGACGTTGAGATTGTAGTGTGCGCTCCTGTCTCCGGCACTGTTGGAGGCCAGACAGCTGTACCTGCCCGTGTCGAGCACTTGTGCGTTGTTTATATGAAGGAAGCGTCCGTGTGACATCACTTCCAGTCGCTCTTCGCCCAGCACCGGCTGACCGTCCTTCAACCAGGTGATCTCAGGCACTGGGTTCCCTACGCAGCACCAAAGTACCCAAGTTATTCAATATCAGATCTTCAGCATTTCTAAGAGCGAATATGTATGGTGTCTGTGTGTATGTAGTGTGGTGTGTGAGTGTGACATACCGGTGACCTCACAGCTTAGGGTGATGTTTTGTCCGTCCTTTACCCTCACATCCTGTATCCCACCCTCATTTACGATGCTTGGAGGAACTGATGAAAAAGAAACAGACAAAGGTTTTTAAAAGGGTTCAAAATGAAGGTTTTTTTGGTGTCTTCCAATGACATGCGGTGTGTACTGTTACCCAATACATCCAGGTCAAAGTTCTTCCTGTCTTCTCCAGCAGTGTTGGATGCAATACAGCTGTACCTTCCAGCATCCTCCGCCGTGGCATGCATCAAACGCAGACTCCGCCCACCTGAGACAAAAACAAACATGTCATCTTCTGTCCTTTGGCAATGGCATGAAAGTCATTCCAGCATCTATACTTTATTATTTTAAAGACTATAGATGATGCTTTGTAGGATTTTTTCAGAGAAACAAGCTCTTGGAAAAATTATGATTAAATATTTGATTAGTTGTTACTGTTAGATAAAAAAAAATAGTAGTGTTAGATTAAATTTGGTATTATGGTTGGTTTCCAGGCACAGACCTGATTTTAAGCACACTACACACATTTTCATTAGAGTGGAGGCTCCAAAGGCTAAACATTAGCCTGCTTTATCCATTCCAAAACCAGACTTGATGTGTATTTTGGGTCATTGCCTTCTTGGAACAATTAATTTTGTCCATATTTCAACCGTCATGCTGATGATTGAAGGTTCTGCTGAAGAGATCTGAGGTTCTTCTCCTCCTTCTTTATTACTCCCTCCACTTTGCACCATGCATAATTTCCACTGGCAGCAAAACAGCCCCAAGGCATGATGCCACCACCACCATGCTTAACACATAGTGGTACAGGTACACTGTTCTTGGGGTTAAATGCCTCACCTTTATTTCTCTAAATATAGCGTTGGTGAAAAGTTGCCTTTGCAAACTTTAGTCAGGCTTGACTGGGGGTTTTGGACCAGGGGCTTCTTTCTTGGTTGGTAGCCGTTTATTCCTAAGTGATGTGAAAATCAGGCCAGGCCTGTGCCTTGCTGGTTCCTCTGTTGTTTCTGATCATCTGATGGACCTGTATCGTGGGGGCCTGGATCCTACTCCAGGAGGCTTAGGGCACGAGGCGGGGTGCCAAGCCATCACAGGGCAAACACACATACACTCACTCACACACTACAGGCAATTTGGGAACACCAATTAACCTAACCTGCATGTCTCTGGACTGTGGGAGGAAACCGGAACACAGTACCCAGAGGAAACCCACCAAGCACAGGGAGGACATGCAAACTCCATGCACACAGAGATGAGAATCGAACCTGGCTGGGAATCAAACCCGGACCCTGGAGGTTGCAGTTTAGTAATGCCTCTTAATGACATTGGTGACTTGAGTGTGTGTTGAAGTTACATTGGTGTACTCTTTCTTAGCTGAACTAAGCTCCTCGAACCTTTTCATTGTACTGTGTGTTGGTTAATCCATTGATTGATGTCAAACGAACATTTTTTATGTTGCACAGAGGAGCGACCAGCTGTAGTCGGTCATCATTACTAACAGGAAGTCCAGAGGTCTTGGGCTTGGGACAGATCATTAATTTAGTGTTGACAAGAGTGTTTTGTCTATTAAAAGACATTTTCACGATACTCTTAGCAACACTAGATTAATGAGCTAAGTGGGTGAATGTATTTTGATTTCAGAAATCCCAAAATAATTCAAACTTGTCCTGGGCTTTTCTTCTATTTAAGGTGCATGGTGTTCACTTACTTTGCCTCAGAAAAAGACAACTTCAAATAACTAATTAAAAGCCCATTATTGGCATGATATTATGTTGTTGGTCTTTCGGCAGCTCCCGTTGAGGACGCCAGATGCCCTTCCTGACGCAACCCTCCCGTTTTACCTGGGCTTGAGACCGGCATTGCATCCAGTGGCATAATATTATGTGTTTATAGCTGAATATCATGGACAATGAAATGAGTGAATGTTCCAATTCTAAGCAATCAAATGTTGCAATCAGTAAGAATAATGAAGCCAAGATGTAGAAGAAAAGCTGCACTTGAATTCAATATGGACACTGGATTCAGGACCTAGTCACGCCCTGTTTCATTCTGTCTCAGAAAAACAACAACCCACATCAATGTCCTGATTGTGTCATTGAATATGGACGAGGTTGACAAGACAGCTGTTTAAACAAGCAGCTCAATCTAATCACTCTCACTTTAAAATGAGCAATTATCAGCTTAAAGGAGGATCAGCTGAGAACACAAGCTCAGCAAAGCTCATGTGATGTGTCTGCGTATATACTGTATATCCTAAGTCCAGGGCTTTGAAGCCTGACTGTCTGCATCTGTGCGGATGTCTGGATCAACACAGAGCCTTGATTGCAGATTTCCTACCTGTTCCAAACATAATAACTCCTGCACCACTGTTTGTCTTTTCAGTGCTCCTTTTTATACTGTTGAATTTGGCCTCGTGTAAAGACACTCTCGTTCCAAGATGTGATGTATGATTTATAGGGTCTGGCCCGCCTCTGACTGAGAACTAGCACATGGACGCCACAAATGAGCTTAAAAGAAGTAGACGCTGAGAAACTGATACTGATACCTGAGATGACCCGGACAGAGCCGGACATGCTGATCGGACGGCCATCTTTCAACCAGGTTATGACAGGTAGGGGGATGCCAGACGCTTCGCACACGAGGGCCACTGGATTCCTCGCGACCACCGTTATGTTCTCGGTCCCGTGTGTGTTCCCGCTAATGCTTGCTGGAACTACAAACACACATATACAAAGAAAGAAAATACAGTAATAAGTCTGATATAGTAAATCAATGCATGTATAGGTAAAGCTGCCGAAAGTTTTAAACAGATTAAACGATCGTTACTCAAAACTTGCTGCCAAGCAAAAATAAATCTAAGAATTTAAAACTATAACTATAAATGTATAAAAAAGTGCATTTTTAAAAAAAATCTATTTTTAAGTCATGTAGCAATGTCGCCTTGCATCTCCAAGTTCCAGGTTCAATTCCCGCCTTGGAGTCTGTGTGCATGGAGTTTGCATGTTCTTCATGTGCTTGGTGGGTTTTCTCTAGGTTCTCCGGTTACTGGCGTTCCCAAAACAGCCCTCGTGTGTGAATATGTGTTTGAATGCTGAGTGGAGGACGTACCATTATTGTAAAATGGAAAAGAAACAATGGTAATCACCATTGGCCTCTGCAGCCCCTAGTTGGACTACAGAGGTTCCTAGATGGATGGATGGATGGATGGATGGATGGATGGATACACAACATGTGCTTCTAGGGAATTACTACTGCTTGTTCTTCTCACCATGAACAGTAACGTCATGTTTGCTCTCATCCTGTCCGGCCACATTGACGGCGATGCAGGTGTACCGGCCAGTGTGGACCACCTGGGCGTTTCTGATGCGGAGGAGTCGGCCGTCGCTGAGGATCTGAACCCCAGAGCCGGTTCCCAAAGGTCTACCATCTTTCAGCCAGGTGATGGCAGGTCTGGGCACGCCGTCAGCCTCGCACTGCAGGGTGACGTCTCCTCCCCGCACCACCGTCACGTCACCTTTCCCACTGCCTGACGGGCTGATGGTGGGACGAACTAAGGGAAAGGGAAATAAAAGCAATGTGGACGTGTACTCCTGATTATGAGTAGTCTGTTCAGTCTATTGTGGTGCAGGTACCATAGATTTGCAGGGTGTACTCCTTGACAGCAGTGCCGGTGACGCTGGAGGCTTGGCAGGTGTAGGACGCCGCATCGGCCCTCTCCGCACTGGTGATCTGCAGCTGTCGTCCTCCGGACAACACGCGCACACGTGAATCTGCCTGTAGTTCCGAACCTACATACAGTATGTCAATTATTTGCATAGATAATTAAGACTTAAGAAAAGGATGATGATGATGATCTTACCATTTTTCTTCCACGTTAGACTTGGAGGAGGGATCCCACTCGACTCACAGACCAGAGTGATGAGGCTGCCCACTGTCACCGTCAGAGGAGTGACTTCATCAGAGCCACGGATACTCGGGGGAACTGAGCGGGGAAAAAAAAAATCTATGTTAGTGCATCCATAATACCAACTTTAAATGACTCCCCATTAAATCATCTTTAATACAAACACATGGTGCCATCTAAACCTCTCAACTGTGTGTGTTAATCATCTAATCATTCAAAATCGACTTACCCCAAACATTAAGATTGTAGTACTTCTCTGTTTTTCCTGCAACGTTGGTGGCCTCGCAAGTGTACCTGCCCGTGTCCTGTATCTGAGCGCTCGTAATCTGCAGCACAAAGTAGTCATCATTCAATGGTAAACATAATGTTTAAAAAAAATATCACGTACTACATATGAGGTGACTTTTAGCCTTTTAGTCTAGGAGCTTGCTTCACACCTGTAGTACACTACCATCCTGAGACACGCTCAGTCCCGGCCTCCTGTAGAGCGGACGTCCATCTTTGCGCCAGCTTAGAGTGGGAGGGGGAATGGCGTCACTCTGGCAACGCAGCTCCACTGAACGGCCAATCAGGACTGTGCTGTTCACTTCTTCGCCCATGATATTAGGGGGTACTAAAGCAAAAACAGCCACGTAAAAACATGAGGGTCAGTCAAAAATTATCCGCACTCTGGTTATATGTATTAACACCTCTGTTAAAGAAGAAGAAGAAGGATGAGGAGCTCACCGTAGACGTGCAGATCATACTCTTTCTGCTGCTCTCCACCTGCATTCACCGCCACACAGGTGTAATGACCTGCATCGCTCACCTGAGCACTCCTGAAAGACAGCATCTTGCCTCCGGCCAACAGCTACACACACACAAACACAGAAAGAGTCAAATAATAACTCGTAATAAATAATAATTTGTGGTCCCTGGAGGTAACCGTAAGCAGAACCCTGTTATGCATAAACTGATGTATTGAGCTCTGATTTAATGGTGAGACATCAAAGCCTGTTTTAGCTCCATTAGGATTAAAGGCTTGTAAAGCCATCATGGAAAACTGATCGTTCCATTTCCTGTCATGTTGTGTGTTACATCATTTGAAAGCTAGGCTTGCGGAATGTGTACTTATTTACCTGGATGCCGTTGGAGGAGCTGGAGACCGGGCTGCCCTCTTTCAGCCACGTGAGACTGGGCACTGGCAGACCTGAGGCTTCACACTCCAGCTTGATAGGATCATTCACCACCACTGTCACCACGCCACCTTTACTGGAGATAGAGGGTGGCACTGAAAGGGTAGAAGAGAACCATGAGAGGAACTTGTGAATACTGTATGTGCAGCACAATCCATATACAGGGCTGGCTTTTTGTCCACCCCCAAACCCATCTCATACCCACCGTAAACCTGCAGGCTGAGTGTGAGTTCCGCCGTGCCGGCCACGTTGACCGCCACGCACTTGTAGAGTCCGGCGTCTGACACCTGAGCGCGGTCGATCTCCAGCACTTGGCCTCGGTTCAGGATGCTCACCCCTGCTGCACTGGTCAGCGGCCGGCTGTCCTTATACCATGTCATAGCTGCAGATGGCAGGAACACCAACGTCACCATCACCATGAACACTTTCTCTACTTACGTTTAACCCCTGAAGGCCAGCTGATGCTATAATATAATATAATTAACCTGGAACTGGACTTCCTGTGGCTTTACACTGCATCTGGATTTGGTATCCTGCCAGGATGGTTTGATTGACAGTCTCTCCAGCAAACTGGATGACAGGGGGTTCTGTGGAAAAGCAAAACAATCAGATTTAAAACATGTAATTATCGGCGTTTAATAGTTTATAGATCTCTACAATATATCCTGTCTTATACCATGCACACTGAGGCGAATGTTCTGCTGGGCCTCCCCTGCAGCGTTGGTTGCCACACACGTGTATTTGCCTGCATCCTCTACTCTGGCTTCCTTAATGTGTAAAACTTTTCCTCCAGATTCCAGCTTTATTACAGAGACAGAGACAGAGAGAGGACTGTCTGATAGCGTATACAGAATATGCAAATATGGGTAAAATCCGGTATACAAGCATAGTCCATCCCTGTGTGAAGACAAAGCATCCTCGTACCTTAAGCAATCCCTGAGTGGCATCAACAGGACGCCCATCTTTGAGCCAGGTGATGCCGGGAGCTGGGACGCCGCTGACCACACACTGGAGGCTTACGGGACTGTGGAGCACCACCGACCGCTCAGCAGCACCGCTAGAACGGATCGATGGTGGAACTAAGAAAGACAAACATAATTAACCTGCATACAAGAACAAAACTCAAATTGCACTCGGATGATGTGAAGTTTCGTCTATTTCTTTTTTTTTCTGAAAGTAGTTTCGCTGAAAATGGATTTGATGTATAATTACCTCTACTTGTAAACTTTCCATTAGACAGCAGTAAGCAAAACACAAAAATGAACACAAGACATTAAACACAACGTCCTGGTGAAATTCCATCACAATCATTTTTTTCTGTTCTTACCATGGACTGCTACTTTAAAATCTCTTTCTTGCTCTCCTGCTTCGTTCGAGGCCACACACTGGAACAGGGCTGTGTCTGAGACCTGGGCACGTGAGATGACCAGACGATGACCTTTCGCCAAAATTCTCACCCCTTCTCCCTGCTTTACTGGCCCGCCGTCTTTAAACCACCTTCAGACAGAGTGAACCAAAGAGAAAAGATGAGCTGAGACCTTTTGTGGTATTTGGTGCACATGAGAATGTGTTGATGGGTTTTCTATATACTGTATGCATGTCTCAGACAGAGCAAAAACTTTAGGTTTGGGGTTTCACAAGTTACACTCATTCACTCATCGTCTATACTGCTTTATCCTGTATACTGGGTTGCGGCAGGCCTGGAGCCTATTCTGGGAGACTTAAGGCAAGAGGCGGAGTACACCTTAGACGGGGTGCCAATCCGTTGCAGGGTGCACACACACATACACACATGTTCACACATTTGGGAATGCCAATCCGCCCAATCTGCATGACTTTGGACTGTTGGAGGAAACTGGGAAACCCAGAGGAAACCCACTAAACTCATGAAAGAACAGGAAAACTCCATGAACACAGACCCAAGGCGGGAATCGAACCCAGACCCTGGAGGTGCAAGGTGACAGTGCTAACCATCCAATCTCACTAGCGAATACAAATAGCAACCCAACCAGTACTTACGTGATGGTTGGTGTAGGAATACCAGTGGCATGGCACTCAAGTTCAAGAACATTATTAATGATGACAGTCGCATCCGTAACCTTATCTGCTCCGTCTACTGTGGGTGGCACTGAAACACAGGAAAAGAATAATAAGTTCAATAAACTTCCTCAGACTCAGTTTCAAGTTTCTATATTTTATGCAGTCGTATACTTCCAATTCAGTTTCTATCAACCACACTTCATTGATGCAACACAAATCTGGACTGGCAATCAGTGCACAGGTTGCAAAGTCTTTAAAAGGGTGCAGTAGGGTTAAACTATTTCACAGTCAGTATGATAATGTGATGTACGGTTGGAGTTCAAGTCCAAATGGTACCTGTATTAAAATTTAAGATTCTTAGCCTTCCCAAAACAAAAAATAAATTAATCATTCTCAACAAATCTGTCTACGAGAACTGTATACACAATCATTCACCAACACCTACATGCACATTACAGGAACTCGGCTGAGAGGCATTTCCATTTGTTTGGCCAATTGAAGGTGTTCCTGGGAGGCCAGCGTGAAGCAGGCAGTCCAATGAAAACTCTCTACCTTGATGGTATCTAAGCACTAGTGAAATTCTGAGATAAGTGCAGTAGTATAGCATAAGTATAATAGTGACGAGGTCGAATCTAAGAAACGCCGGCTTTGACTCTTAGAGCCGATTTCTGGAAAGTGATGTAATGCCTCAGATGAAAAATTACACCACAACAGACCTGCCAAGACTGATGGAGAATAATGCACAGTCCAGCTGGAGCAGGGAGCGTTTCCTATACATACGTACTGTAGTTCTTTCACAAATGACTTATATGAAGGACAGATGTGAAACGGGTGGAACAAGAGGGGGCGTCTAAGGATGTCAGTTAAAACTGGAGAGTTAAAACACATGTTCCCAATCATTCTCTTTTTGTGCATTTTTGAATGACAGTGCAGACTCTCACAGAAAAAAAAAAATGCATACCTAAAACGCCGACATCGTACTTGATCTCCATCTCCCCTGCAATGCTGGTTGCTACGCAGACATACAGGCCAGAATCGGAAGGTAGTGCGCTGGCGATCTCCATCTTGCGACCCTGTTTGAGAATCCGCAGGTTTTCCCCAGTTTTAACAGGAGATCCGTCCTTTATCCAGGTGAGCGAGGGCGGAGGATGACCAGCTGCATCGCACTCCAGCACCAGAGTTTTACCGACTGCTACTGTCTTCTCCAATGGTCCATCTACACCTCCGGAAATGGAGGGAGGAACTATAGGAGGAAAAAAATGTCTTATTGTTGGGGGTCATATGAAAATTATGAATGTAAAAAAATAAAGCAAAATCTTACCGTAGACGTCCAACTCATAGGCCTTGTCAGCCGTTCCAGCCACGCTGGTGACCCTGCAGATATAGTGTCCGCCGTCTGAGACCTGCACTCGGGAGATCTTCAGGAAGTGACCACGGTCTACATACTGTGTCTGCCTGCTGGACAGAATTGTTTCGCCGTTCTTATACCAGGTGATGGCGGGAAGGGGCACACCGCGCACCTCACACTCCAGAGTGACTGGGTTATGCAGAAGAGCCGTTACCTCTGAGGTCACGTTCCCTCCCTTTATACTGGGTGGTACTATAAGGAAAAGAGAAGATCAGAATTATACCAGAATTCCAGAATAATACTTAGCATTGTTTGGCCCAACATCGGTTATCTTCAGTTAATAGTAAACTGAAAACCAGTGGCAAAACCATTCAATCTCATCCATGTTAGCATTTATGGCTAAAACACCCCTTAAATGCCAACCCTGTGACGCTAGTGATCTGTGGCCTCATTCCTCCCCTTAACCTTTAAACAGGCAAAATTGCAAACAGATCCATGTTGGATAATTGATCAATTTCATTGTTCCATTAGTTGGCCACAGCTATTCGTTTTGGGGAGCCAAATTGGCCGTGCTCTCAGGGTAGGAGGAATGCCGTTATTCACTGTGCCCTATCACTAACCAATTGTGGCTTCCATGAGCTCATTGACACGCTGGTCCTGCATCTAAGTGTTTAATGCATTACTAACTGAATAATAGATCTCTTTAAGGGTGAAAACCACAAACCGTAGACACTGAGGTTAAAGTCTCTGGACTGCTTTCCTGCAGAGTTGGTGACGCCACACTGGTAGCGCGCCTGATCTCCTAATCGGGCGCTCTTTATTTTTAACACCTGGCCATCATCCAGCACTTCGATGTTGGGATCTCCCAGAAACAACAGCCTAAAGCAAAGAAGGAAAAGTCAGAGAAGACAAAAGAGCGCAGGGTTGAGCTGGGTTGGGGGTATCGACCGACACACTGCAATAAGAAATTTACAGGAATTGGATGGGGCAACTCACTTCCTGTCTTTGTACCACTGGATTGTGGGAAAGGGCACACCTTTGACCTTGCACTCCAAGTTGATCTCTTGATTCAGAAGACCGTGGAGGTCACGTGACCCACCGCTTCCTATGATACTAGGAGGAACTGGCACAGAAACAAGCAAAGCTTATTTTCTAGGTTCATGTACAGGCTGATACTTATTGAGATCATATGCAGTACATTGCAAATTTCAATCTCTACATTATTAGTGCTGATTATTTAAAATGTTTGGCACTGCACTACATTATTTCATTATTCTAAGGTAACAGTGTTTAAACATCTGGCCAGTGTACCAATGGCATTCCATCAGCAGCTAACTGATTTCAAAAACCTAATATTTCACACTAGAGTACACAGACTCACCCAGGACGTCTAGATGAAAGTCCTTCTCTGTATTTCCTGCGACATTGATGGCTTTGCATGTGTAGTGGCCTGAGTCTGCTGTACCAGCCTTAAGCAATCTTAGCATCTTCCCTCTCTGCAGGATCTGCACATTACTGCTGGAAACCACCTAAATAAACCGTAGCACATGAGTGAACATGTAATTATATTGTATTTTCATCTTTTGCAATGAAATTCTGAGTTTGGTGTTCATCTTCCATCATCATCATCATCATCATCATTTCTACCCAAGGAGAGCAATGCAGCGATGCTTTAGTAAACTCTCCAGCTCCAGGTTTATATTGCTTTAGAGAATTGCCTTCTTGATCATTGAGTCTGACATCTGACATTTGCAGTCTTCACTCAAACTTCAACTTCTATGTTGAACTTCTGATTATTATGATGTTAAATGCACTGAAAACCTCCCTGAAGAGCTTCATCTCCATGCCCGAAAAAAGTAAGAGATGTAAGGAACCTCAGTAGTCCAACCAGGGACCGTCGAGGCCAGTGTTAATCATTGCCTTTAATCCCAATTTTACAACTATGGTAAGACCTCCGGTCAACATTCACATGCACATTAACACACTAGGGGCAATTTGGGAATGCCAATCAGTCTAATCTGCATGTCTCTGGACTGTGGGAGGAAACTGTAGTCCCCGGAAAGAAATACACCAGCATGGGGAGAACATGCAAACCCCAAGCACACAGACCATGAGACGGGAATCAAACCCAGGACATGGAGGTGCAAGGCAACAGTGCTAACCATTAAACCACCAACACTTCTATTAGATTTCGACACATTACACTTATAAACAACTTCTTCATGTGTTGCATCGGGCCACATTGCACCCCTTTATGAATTATTTTAGGGCACGCACCAGTACGCCATCTTTAAACCATGTGATAACCGGTGGAGGTGTGCCGGTGACATCACACACCAAACTGGCGGGCTGGTTCATCACCACTGAGACGTTTGATGGCAGGCTGCCATCGCGCACATCAGGGGGCACTGAAAAGCAGGAGGGAAACTGATGTCTTTACAGCTTTCCAGAACTGGTTAATGTATTTAATACGATCTTAAACCTAAGCGCAATCCCTTTGTAATGATTTATTTCTATAATCAACTTCTTATTCTTACATGTCCTATTGATTCCATAATGACTAACATGGTATTTACCGTTAACTTTGAGTTGGTACTTCTTCTCTGTGCTGCCGGCGTCGTTAGCGGCTGTGCAGGTGTATTCTCCATTGTCCAGAGGTGACACCGAGGCCAGGATGAGCAGGGTGCCGTCCTCCAAGATAGACACCCCGGGTTCGTTCCCTGTCAGCTCCTGTCCGTTCCTAAACCACTTAATTACTGGCTGAGGGAAACCTGCATGATCACAGAACCAACTGTAAAGCAGCACTCCAAAACAGCCAGCTCTATGCTCTGCTGAAGTGTACAAGACGCTAGGTTACCTTTGGCGGGGCAGGGAAATGCGATGCGCTGGTTTGCAACTCTCTCTTGAAGAGGACTGTTGAAGGGGGGTTCGGAGACCTCCACTACAGGGGGGACTATCGGACCAAACCAGAGTTATGTGCACAACAATGTTAGCTCTGCTTTTCACTTGTGCATTAATTAAGATGCAGTTACAGTACAATACATGTGTGAAACAGACCTTGTGGACAGGAAATTTTCTCAAAATTGTTAAAATGTAATATTTCAATAAAAAGCCTTCATTGACTGTATGCCAAACCCTCAGTATGAGTAAATACCTTATAAATAAAACGTTATAAATAATAATTTGCCAATTTCCATCTCACACAATGAAGATACAAACACTCACAGTCACTGGTTGAGGTGTATGGTGGTGTGACAGCTATACATAAGTGCTTTTACTTATAATGATAAATACGAGGGGCATTCAAGGCAAACTGGAAATTTCCCTTGAGTGAAGGTATAAGAGCAGTACAGTGATGACGTTTAGCTGCAGTAAAACAGCTGAATGGGGCAAACGTTTTAAAGATGTCCGCATGTTCAATCCTGGCCATGGCCACTGCAGACGTCCCCATGAACATTCAGTGAGTGGGACACCCGATCCCTGAAAATCGACGAATAACTCAATTTGCAGAAAAGATGCGGCTGGGAGTTATTGCTACATTCATTGCCGTACAGTCCTGACCTCACTCCAAGTCATTTCCACATGTTTGGGTCATTAAGGGAGTTCCTGGGAGGCCAGTGTTATGGACAGGTCAAGACTCTGGCCTTGATGGTATCGAAGTACTAGTGAGACACTGGGATAAGTCCATTAGTGTAGCAGAAGATCAGGGAGTTTTTACTTTCATAAATGTGTCCTGTTATTCTGCACAATCATGTTTGACTTGAACACCCCCGGTACCTATACTGCTTTCATTGTTATTACCAATGTCCACTAAAGTCATGTAGTCAGTTGTTATCCAAGCATCCCTTTTCCCAGTAGTTTCACTGGGCACCTCACCTTGTACCTGCAGCTGGATACTGGCCTCGTCCTGTCCTGCCACATTGCTGGCCACGCAACCGTAAACTCCCTCGTCCGTTAGTGCCACCTGTAGGACAGTCAGCGTTCCATCTGGGGAGAGACTGTATTGAGTCCCGTCAGGCACCAGGGTGGTGTTGTGCTTCTTCCAGCTGACTGAGGGTTGGGGGACTCCCTGGGCCACACAGGGCAGGTCTATGGAATGCTCCACCTGGACCTTCATCACACGTGGACCCGGCAGGATACGAGGAGGCACTGGGGGAGGAAATCAGTCAAAATAATGACAGCTACACTAACCTTAGTTAACCTTAGTCAAATTAAAAATGAGTAATTGTAAGTTTGTAAGTTTTAAAGATGATGATGATGATGATAACCAATCAGTGGAGCTACTCATCTTAAACAAATCAAAACGCACAGTGTTTCATGGTTTTGCCTGCTGTCATTTCGACATCTGACATCCTTGAGTGTGTTTCTCTGAATCACTATAATCTCATTCTGAAAACGCTCATGCTTAATTGTAGAGACGCTAGGTGAAAAACATTCTCCGTCATCATCTGGCCACAAACGTGTCCACAAACGTACATGCTCGCACATGCTCACTATCCGCGGGTTAGACAGGGGGAAAAACATTCAAAATTCCATTTAAATAGAAAGAAACAAGAAACGTTCAGAGCTGCTATAATCATTAGAAGAATTTAAAACGGTATCTGTCTCTGAAAACGAGTAAATGACTCAAAACCGATGCGGATCCCTTTGGTATTAAAAAACAGCAGGTCTCTGTTTGGAATCACAGCTATGTCAGGGTAATAAACTGTACACGTGAAACTCAGCAAGAATTTGACTCTGACTGACGGTTTTATGATTAGCACAAGTCAGCTGGTACCTGTAGCTGACCGGTTAAATCAGGTTCTGAGATGGACAACAGACCTTGATGTTTCATACATATATTCTTCGGTGATGAGAATGCCAGCCATGACCAGGGACAGCGTTTATCGTTCGTGCATAATTCATATGGACAAACATATGAAAAATGATTCGTCAAGGTATTACGATGGGTAGAAAATGCACTCTAATTAAATTTGCAGGTTTCAGATGTTGATGTCATATAAAGACAGGAATAAAGATCAAATCAAAAATGTCGGGGAGTTTGCAATGGTTAATCTGACCTTGAAAGCAATAAAAGAAGTAGAAAAAAAGAGAATTTGGTCATCAATTAAAGTTTTTTTTTACGTACGTGGATATAAAGAAGCATGATGCTAACATCACCATGCTTCCCAGTCAGTATGGAGGCGTTTTAATCATTTGTGTTGACTTTATACCCTAAAAATATACAGTAGGTCTCACATACAGTATCAAGTTGCTTCCTTCTTTCCATCCTTCCTAATAAGGATGTCCAATAGCTCCCAGAAATTCTCTTTAGGTTTTTTTTTAGGTCTCTTGGAAGTCTAAAACCCTGACGTATTTTTAAAGTCAATGTCCCTCTATCACCACGTATTAATTAAAGTCTTCATAGGGTTTCACGAAACATCCGATGCTCTGGATATTTCAGCTTTTCACAGATGTTTTGTCAGCTCCTTGTAGACCATGACTATCCCAGGAGCATGCAATCATGAACATCTGATTTATACTTGGAGTTAATAAGAATCATTGATGTCTTATACCACGTACCTTTGGGACATGATGCAACTGGGGTGTAGCACAGAAGGGTCTTTTTTTTCCCCATAAGAAAAGTGTTCATGTGCTTTACTGTATTTTGGAGTATTTGTCCATTGTTTTGTTACTCTTGGGTCTTTTCTCAAACCCTCAGCTGCAACCAATCACTGCGGAAGGCCAAGCCAAAACAAATCCAGAAACCTAATCGTCTCTAAGACTTCAACAAATGGCCCTTTGTGGAGTTACCTCATGCTACTGCTTTTACATTAAGCAACGTGGATTTGTGAGCTCCGATTTAAGCCTCAGTGCTTAGTGGATTGGATAAATGGAGCTTCAGTGGATTGGAGCTTCAGTCGATTCATCTTCATTTAAAACATGATAATAGGGGGGAAAAGGTGATTGCAATAACTAACTACTGGATATCTTTATACAATTTAGAGATGCCTCTAGCGATATAAACCCTTGTTGTAAATGTAAAAGTTGAAAGGTCTCACCGAAGACGCTGAGTCTGATTGCCTGGCTGAAGTTGCCAGCGATGTTGGTGGCCACACACAGGTATGTGCCGCTGTCTGTCACACGTGCCTCTGTGATCTTCATGGAGCCTGAGGGTAGCTGAATGTGTCTGTCAGACAGGCAGGGGAGAGGTGTTAGCAGTTAATGCACTGATTAGCAGGCTGGATATTGAATTGTGTTAAATAATTCTGGATTGCATGAAGAGGCACAATCAAGGGAAAGTAATTAACAACATTTCACACCCCAGCGTTGCTGAACGCGGTTCTGCCGGGCTTGATCACAAATGCCATTCTCTTTTTGTGGGGTTAATCCACAATCTCATACTGATCACTACACCACTTGTACAGTACAGGAACTCAGCTGGGAGCTACTGCCACATCCCACATACAGTCCTGACTTTAAAGGAGTTCTTGGGAGGCCAAGGTTTTAAGGCAAGGCAAGGCAAGGCAAGGCAAGTTTATTTGTATAGCACATTTCATATACAATGATAATTCAACGTGCTTTACATAAAAGAGGAGAAAATAATTATAAAAAGAAATAGAAAATAATAGCAATAAAACTTAAACATAAAATGCAGTGCAGTCGGTTCGGAGTCAGTTCATACAAGATCATGGCTACGGTGCACTGAGGAAACCTTCTAGTATGATGGCACTAGTGAAACACTGGGATAAGTGCATTAGTGTAGCACAATCAAAAGTCCCGGTTTGACTTGAACACCTCTCGTAATCCAATGATCATTTCTATGGTACCACAGGAGCTGTACGGCAGACACTGAGTCAGGGCTTTATATCCAGAAGGATTTTAAGCTTTCAGGTTTCTCACTGTGAGAAAAAGAGGTTTTGGGTGGAAAGAGACTGAATATACTGTAGCTGCTATAACATAAGTGAACTAACTTTCATCATTAAACGTAACAATACAAAGACAACAAGCACGATCGTTGCTCTTTAACGTAACTGTTACCAAGGTGCTGTGCTATAATAGCAATGAAACACTGTCATTCGTTTACTTCATTTAACATCCCACGTAACAGGTTCAGTACTAACACTTCAAAAACTTCAAGCAGCATCTGCCCAAGTCTGAGGAAACAAACCTCCTAAAAATAGGTTTGGATAACCTGGAATAGCAGCATGTGTGTGGCGTACAGATGTGCATGTGTGTACATGTTCACCTGGGGGAATGAGGGGAGATGAACTGCTTGTCTTTGGCCCAGGTGATGATGGGGGGTGGGACGCTCTGCACATCACAGGGGAGAGTGACATCATCACCCACCGTCACTGACATGTCTAATGGGTCTCTTGATCCTGACTGATCTCCAGCTCCACCACCACTTAGCCTGGGTCTCACTAAAAGCACACACACACACACACACACACACACACACAATTTTTTTTTTAAAATCAAGAACAAAGAATAAAAAAAAAAAGAATGGATTGAGTAGGTCCAAAACTTTTGGCACCCATACTTGTGTAAGGTCCAAAATTATAAATACAAGTAAAAAAGTTTCATATATGGTTACTCAGCCTAATTACACAGTAATTATAAGAATCATTAAAAAGTCATAAATATTGGTACCCCTAGAAATTCTTATGAACCAATGTGATGCATGGCCATAATTACATTTTACTTTCTTTCAGATTTTAATATTAACTTTTTCACAACTTTGATCTTTGAAAACACATAATGTATTTTCACATACGTGTCTTTTGCATCATAGAAATAGATTACATTATGTGCATTTCCATATATACAGTATATATATCATTAATTCTGCAAAAGCGGCACGTTGGTGTAGTGGTTAGCACCGTGCTTGGTGGATTTCCTCCGGGTACTCCGGTTTCCTCCCACAGTCCAAAGATATGCAGGTTAGGCTAATTGACGTTCCCAAATTGCCCGTAGTGTGTGTGTGTGTATTTGTATGTGCCCTGCGATAGACTTGCACCCTCTTCAGGGTGTACCCCGCCTCGTGCCCTAAGTCTCCTGCGATAGGCTCCAGGCCCCCGCGACCCTGAATACAGGATAAAGCGGTATAGAAGATGAGTGAGAGTAATTCTACAAATTTCCTTTTTGGAAAAACCCTGCAGACGTGGCACACTGATGGAAGGCAGAAGAGAGAGAGAGAGTGAGAGACGACACAGAGACACATATTAGTCGGGCCTCTAACCGTAGACAGTGAGTTGGACCTTTCTGGAGCTGTATCCAGCCGCATTGGTGGCTGTGCAGACAAACTCCCCGGACTCGTTCCTCCCAGGCGACGCGATGTGCAGACTGCCTTCCTCCTCCAGAAAGAACGCACCGCTGCTCAGATCCAGCAGCTCTCCCTGCTGTGACAAAAACGCAGGATTTGGACAGAAACCACAAGAATGATGAAGTCTACGGTTACTGTCCAAATCCTATTCTCATACATTCAGAGTTAAAATAAAGAATCGGCTTCTGGATGACACTGCAGCCACATTTATTAAAAGAAAGGCAGTTTAGATAACAAGGATTAAAACGGACATGAATTTAAAGCGAAATATGCTGGAAAACCAGAGTCATCGTTTTAGATGTTTATTCTGAATGCAGCGGAAAGATCTTGTTCATGATCCATCTCCTGTCTCTATTGGTCCAACATACAGTACGTTTGCATTCTCCTGAAAGCCCATGATTATCTGGATCAAGTGTCTTTCATCTCATTTCATTTAAAGATAAATCTCCTGCTTCAGACAATAGTTCTCCCAAGCTTCCGATATGCATCGAGTTAATCAGCGTGGTCTTAATCCAGTGAGCACGGCTGCCAGGACACTACACTGCTAAGACGTGGCTCCTTTGCGAGCAAGCACATCTTAATGCATCATATAGAAGATTAATAAACCTATTCATCCATCAGCAAATATCTGTACTTTCTACTTCACTGCGTTTTACAACCAGCATGAACTTGACTTCTTCCAAAACAAAAACTATGAAAAAAGTTAACAGTTTCTCACTTATCTAAAGCCAAACCATCTTCTGATCATTTTTGGTGTAGTTCTTTAAACTCAAACTTGGGTTGGGAATCTTGTAGAGACCTGGCAACCTTGTCTGCAAGCTTCAACCCAGGACTCATCATACTGACAAAGGAAAAAAAAGGTTTCTGCCAAGGTTCCCTCGCATGCCTCCTATTTATATCTCTATCACGTAACTTTGTTGCTTTTCTTCAGTGCACGCAGCTACAGCAGAAAGAGTGTCTCAGTAGTGGTTTCCCACAATCAGCGTGTTAATGTCTATCATGTGGACCTTAAGGAAATTCATGCTGAGTACTGATGTGCCCTCAACACACTTACACAAACGCATATACACACACATACACGCACACGCTTCCTGATGCACATCTCAAGCATTCCTGGATTCACCTGTGGTGTTCTGGAAAGTCCATTGAGACAAAAATAAATCATGAGGTACACTTGTCCAGATGTGGCTCTATAAACAGAACTTTCCTATTCCACTCACTGGGCTCAGCCTAGCATCACAGCACCACATCACAGATATTAACTGGGCAAACTGGAAGGGTTTAAACCACGAGGTACAGTAGTGTGCCAGACAAGAGCCAGACTCTCTTGTATTTTAATGTGGTCTTGAGGAACAGTTCTCCAGGCTTCCTAAAGGACTGTTTTGCTGCACATTGTCAGTCCAGTCCCTGTATCTGAACATCTAACTTTTGGCATGAACCAGTGAGAAACAGGTGCAGATGACGACAGCTGATCAGGATGGTGATTAGTATACTGGGTTGGACCAGACGAGAGGGAAAATGAGGTCGCTGCTGAGGTCCAAATACGCGGTAAACTCTTTATTTTGACTGGGAGCCAAGAGCATCATCTACTGCTAAGCCTGACTGATCCTTCAAACTGAATTGTTTTATGATAACACTCCATACTTTAAGTATTAATATATACCTCGCTTAGGAATAAAAAGCTCATTCACACCATAAAACCTTCAGCCTAAGACCAGAAACTGGAGAACTTAGATATGAGCCTGGTTTCAAACCATCATATGAGGATGGCTATGGTAACTCAAACCATCCAACTTTGAGGCAGATGAGCTACAACAAATCTAGACGTCTTTGGGTTCACCTCCCGTCAGTCGATTACACAGAGAGGGACAGTGACCCCCATCATCCCATGCAGAAAGGAAAAATAAAACCAGAGAATGTTTTACCTTAGCCCATGTAATATCTGGTTTGGGCACTCCATTGGCGCGACATGGCAAAGAAATGGGCTTTCCCTCTATGGTACTGAAGACTTGAGGGCCGTGTTGAATAGTGGGCATCACTGAAGCAAAAACACACAACAAAAGAACTGCCTTAACTTCTGGTGTACCTATAGGCATGCTTCACTCTGATTATTTATGTAAGCACAATGCATGAAATCAAGCAGCTACAGTAGAGGTTAGGAATCCTGTAAAGGTCTCTAGGGTTGTGCAAAGAATGGCATAAAGAACTATTGGTTTAAATGATTTGCTGATTTGACAAGACAGAGTAAACTTTAGAAGCTGACAGCAACTCCACCGTGGTGAGCAGGAAAGCATATCCAAATGCAAAAAAAAGAAGTGTGACGGTATGTGTATAATTCTATGAGAGTGAGTAAAAAATTATTCGCACTCTATGGCTATAAAATTTATTAGAATAAATTTTTAGAAAAGACATATCATTTTCTTACATAATCCCATTGCTTTTCAATACATTTGTCCATCTTTTAATAAGCTTTAGTATTTCTTTTTTTTTTTTGGATTTTTTCCAGATTTTCTCCCTAATTTAGTCATGGCCAATTCAAGATCACGACTATAGGAAGGATTCCGTAACACCTTAAAATGAGGTTTTTGCAGTGTTGAAAGTTTAGGCTTCAGCTCTTCAATAAGCGTCTCACTGTAACGAGCGCTGTCGATTGTCGGATCTTTTTTCAGATGTCGTTCCAATACTTTTGGCCCTTGAGAATCACAGAAAACCGAAAGCGTTGACGAATTTTCCAGCTGATGGTTGACGTTTAAACTCTTTCTCTGTCGGTGATGAAGAACGTTTCCCTTCCACACTTATGAATGCCTGCCTCATAACCAGTAATGATTCTCTTTAACAAACTTTCACCTTATCGCTCCAAATTTTGCCTGCAGATGTCCAAACTCTCCTCCTTTCAGCACCAGGTACAAAAAAAAAAAATCACTGCATACTGCTCTTCATTCGTGCAAATCACAAGTGGGCATCCATTTTTGCTCGCACCGGAGATCCAAATGAACTGTCCTACAACATGACAATGTACAGCATAAAATCTCAACAGGTGAGGCCGGTGATGGTTGAGTAGTGTTGTGGGGAAAGCCTTCCTGACACCCTTCACCCCAAACAAGTATTATTTGACTGCATTTATGCGTCTTACATTATAATGCATCATTATCCAATAATAACAATACGGTTCTTCTTATAAAGCATCCAGTGGGTCCCATCTTACCGTATACGTTGACGGTCGTGGTGCGATTGCTCGCTCCTGCGAAGTTTTCCGCCACGCACGTATACCGCCCCTTATCCCGCACGCCAACTCTCTCTATATGCAGACTGCCGTCGCGCCGGATACTCACGTACGGCCCTGAGGTCACCTGTGTGCAGAATCGATGCAGACATATCCATCTATGAATACAACGAGCAGCACAAGGATACCTGATAAAAGTGGAAGTGTAGCGTGCTGTCGGATCTCACCAGGGTGTTGTCGTGGAGCCAGCGCCTCACAGGCAGCGGGTTTCCGGCTAGCAGGACACACGGTAGCGTGACCTGCTGCTCCTCGATTACGCTGACCTCTGCAGGGCTCAGCGCTATCACAGGGGTGACTATATACACAATAAGCACAAAGCACTCAGTGTTTCGCTTGTTACGTTTCCATGGTTACCTCTGAGCCTGTTCAAAATACATGCGTCACTCGGACAGTGGGGCAAAGCAGAGACTTATGGGACAACCGAGGCTCGTGGGAGCACTTCGTTTTATGAGCTTCAGTCTACATTTGGCACATTTGGACCACACACCCTCACACACACACACACACACACACATACAAACCAAATCACTCATGTGAATTTATGTTTAGGAAGAAAAAAAAGTTCTTCATAGCAGACGAGCCTTTTTATTATATGTGCGTGAATATGAGTGAGTGTGTGTGTGTGTGTGTGTGTGTGAGCCTGCTGATCTGATAAATGCCAGCTTTGAAGTCTGTGGGATGAGAACGCATTTCTCGTAAAGATTAAAAAAGTCTGCTTTACAGTACAGTAGGAGTAGCTCTTCCTTTTCTTGTTTTGATTTATTAAATATATTCATATATATATATATATATATATATATATATATATATGTATTTCACATTCCCTTCATTCTTATTCTTATATATATATATATATATATATATATATATGATGAAATCTCTAAATACATACATATGTGAAGAGCTCTTTGCCATGAGATCCATATGCTTGTTCACACACACACACACACACACACACACACACACACACACACACACACACACACACACGCCCAGAACATGAATGTTCTCAGTTGAGTACAGTCACATCTGGTCATTCACTTCTGTATGAAGCAGCATTCCTTCGACTACTCTAACGTCCCCCTCAACACACACACACACACACACACATGCACACAAATATATAACCGCATGACTCACTGCTTATCCCAACTGAATCCCAACTCTCACCAATTAAATATACTGTACTTATTAGTTCTGTAATATTCAGAGAGCTCGTTAGGATGAATGGCCTACAGTACTGTACGAACCCCTCCTCAATAACAGCGCTGCGCAGTAAAGGAGGTTATTCAAGGCTGTTGATCAGGTGCTTATCTCAGCAAAAAGTGCTTACGATGCAATTTTACAACCGTAGCTTCCAAAGGAAATCCCACACGTCCAAGAGTTTTTTTTTTTTTAAATCACACAACGCTACTGTTGATTGTTTTGATTTTTTTTTTTGTATCTAGGAGTGTACAGAGGGTTGCATGGAAAGTCCAAAATGTTACAGTTTTCCAGACATGCATTAAGCTTGGGGGATTGCATTTCATAATTAAGCATAATTCATCACAAGATGCAATTAATACAAGAGAGACTGTAAGATTTCTCACCCAGTCCTGTGACTGTCACTTGGACTTTGGCCTGGATTTTGCCAAACTGGTTTTGAGCTTCACACACGTAAGTGGTCCCATCTTCAACCCACAAATCTAAGACAAGAACAACAAGGACGTCATAATGAAAAACAGATTTTTTAGGGGGGTGAAGTTGCATGAGAAAATTTCAAAAACTGTTTAACCGGGACAGAGGAACGAGCTTAACCCTAAGCAACCTGGGTTAAAAATACAAAAAAATCATTGCAAAATCATAATTAAAGCCAGGGTTACCTTCCACAACATTTAACCCAGTTACATACAGTTGACAATCATGCATGTTGGTCAGGGCCAAGTCTGTGTAATAGAAGTAGCAGAGGTTCTTCTGATGGACTGTGGTTGTACTAAATTCTTTCCAGTTTTTAAAATGACTTATTTAATGTCGCTCAGCAGCATGTTCAATGCTTTGGCCTTTTTTTATTACTAAATGTAACTTTTCCAGATCCCCCGCCTCTAGAACAGGTGTACTTGTTTTGAGATCACATGATGCACTGACAGATGCCTTCTCATATCAGGGAACCTCTTTTTAAGAGGTTTAAAAAAAAAAGGCAGGGGCAAATACTTTAAAAACAACCAAAAAAAACAAAACCTTTTCCAACTACAGTGTTAACTTGGCATGCACATTTTATTGCGCTCCGGAGGCGAGTCCATAAGGTGAAAATTTCGTATTGCAAAACGTGTTGTCCCATAAGAGATAATGTAAATGCAGATAATCCGTTCCAGCCACCCAAAATATTACCAATATTTCCAATTTTCAAAACTATAACCATATTTTTTTGCATATGAAACAATCAAAACATTTAGTAAATTTAGTAAAATATAAAATCTATAGACATTTTACTGTGTATTACAGTAACTGTGAACTAGACTTTGCATGGCTGCACCACACACAATTAACACACTTTTTTTTGGGTTCTGTCCCACTTCTCCCATTATAGTTACTGCACTGCTGCACTATGGTCGCACTTTATTACATTACATGCCGAGAAGATAATAATCTAATGATATCTAGTTGTTATTTATACTCTGATATTTATAACAATTATAATAAGATTGTATTGAATTAAACCTTAATTTATGATTCCTGAAAGCGGCTCAGTTTTCTTTCTTACATTCTTGGGACGCATGCTGCCATGTCTTTACTAAATCTTGTGCATAATATTAAAAAAAAAAACAGAAAAAAAATACGTAAACGTGCTTCACTTGGCTTTCCACTGACGCGAACAAGTTTTGAACGACTATCGGGCGTACTATACGCGCAACTTAGCCCATGCTCGGTTTGGCTCTCGTAACCCAAAAATGCTTCATATGACGGTTCAAATTTCAGTTCTTAAGGTAAAGATATGTGCTATTGTGTATAAATTCTTAGCATTTAGAGTATTGTTTATAGCAGAAGCCGTCCAGGTTGTAACATGTCAACATAAATATTTATGCACGCCATTCTAAAGTATGATACTGAGGCATTTTATACTGTATTTATTTTTATTGTAGCAGATTTGGTTAAGTTATTTAAGGTTACGTTTGGTTAAGTTAGGAAGATATTTACTCGTTATCTGCAGTTCTCCGTCTCTCTTTTGAGTGACAGAGCTGTGTCCATGGCGACGGGAGAAAAGGGCGGTGTTGTCCTCTCGTCTCCAGGTGACACGCGGGTCAGGGTAGCCCTGGGCGTGGCATGCCAGGGTGATGTTAGAGCCGATGTCTGCGGCCACGTTGGAGGGCTGCCTCGTGAACTGAGGAACGGCTACCGAGGGGGGGGGTTGGGGTTGGGGTTTGGGGTTAAAGGAAATGAATAAACTTACTGAAAATTGCTAATTACAGACTGAAAAGCTAACGTGACACTAGTCTGCTTACAGCCAACGTCCAGCCTGATCTTGGCCTGCGCGGTCCCTGCCAGGTTCACCGCCACACAGATGTAGTCTCCGGCATCGGCCGCTTCGATCTGCTGAATGCTCAAAGTGCCGCCGTTCAGATCCATATTTACAAACATCGACATCTTCACCTGCTTGTCACCTGCAGAGCAAGTGTATATGTGTGTGTTGAGCTATCACAATGTAACATCAGTTTACAACAGAATGCAGCAGTTACTGTGTTAAACAGGCATCTGCTCACCTTTGTACCACAAGACCTCCGGCTGTGGGATTCCTGTCACTGCACACTCCAAGACAGCGGTCTGTCCCAAGCCGACCAGCAGCCTACTCTTCGGTGCCGTCACCTGCGGAGACTCTTGGGATTCAGGAAGAGGATCCGAGTTAATTAGGAAAGGTGAGAGTCCCTTTTTGTGTATAAGTATGCATTTTTAAATGGGTTTCTAATAGAGATAGGAATCACCAAGGGCCTCCCGATACCATATTATCACGATATCTACTGTAAGAGCCGATTCAATTTGTATTGTGATTACATAAGTCTCACAAATTTATAGATATCCCAATGCAATTTATATTTTTTTCGGATTTTGTTAGAATTTTAAGCAAATTTTTCGCTTCCGACGTGTGAACAGTTTGGAGCAGGCCACCTGTAGGATTATACCAGAACAGCCACATCACCAACTTCAAAAACAAACATCTTCACCTTCATCATCTTCTAAACTTATCCTATATATGGTAACAGGAAGCTGGGAGCCTATCCCAGGAAATTTGGGCACATGCCCGAAGTTGGATAGGGTGCCAATCCATCACACACTCATTCATACACTATGGGCAATTTGGAAACACCACTTAACCTAATCTGTATGTCTTTGGACTGTAGGACGAAAACCGGAGTACCCGAAGGAAACCTAGCAAGCGCATGATGCAAACTCCATGCACACAGGCAGGAATCAAACCCTCGGCCCTGGAGGTGCGAAGCCACAAGAGCAGCTCACTTACAGTTTCATTGGAGGATTGTTTGAGGTGTACCATAGAATGCATTATTTACATCTAGGCATTTGGCAGACGCTCACCCTACAAAGGTGCTTTGCTATTTGAGGGGGCTTTTAGCTAAAGCATTACTAGACACACTTCAAGAGAATTCCAATAAATGTGCGGATTCTTAAATGTTACTGACCGATGTAGGTGAGGATGGCGGTCTTTGACTCTGTCCCCGCTACGTTGCTGGCCAGACATCCATATACCCCTGCGTCCTTCTGCACAGTGCTCCTGATGACCAGTGTACCATCTGGGATCATTCTGTGCCTGAAGAAACAACATGCAACGTTAACACCCAAAGACAGAGAAAGACCTTGAAAGGGCTCCTCCGACTCACAGAACCATGCCAGGGGTTAAACTGGTCTCCTTACCTACTGGAGCCAATGATGAACATGTCGTTGTAGGTCCAGACCACTGTAGGAGTAGGATGGCCTTTAGCCGAGCACCTGAGCCGCACCTCGTCTCCCGCACTAAAGGTCTGGTTCGGCGGGTTCACCGTCACTATCGGCCGAGCTGGTGGGAGAAGGCGCGTACGTTTCAGTGCGACTGTGACTAAATTAATTTAGGTTATTTATATTCCGAACTGTATCAACATGTACGACAACACACAAAACACAATTTCCAGAGATTAATCATTTTAACTGCGAGTTCCTTTATTCCCTCTCGTCTCCGCTGGATCACGAAAGCAGGAGTATTGATTCCAGATTCGGTTTACAAACTGTAAGTCATTCCACCAGGGTGTGCTTTCATTGTTATTTCTTTTCCAACCTCCCAGCAGTCCTTCAGAGGCCCATCACACTGACTTTGTGCTTCAGTTTTTCTAAAGTTAGTGATTTACAGTCTCTCTCTCTCTCTCTCTCTCTGTTCTGCTTCCCAGGTCCAAGCAGAAGCAAGGCTTTGCACTTCAGCAAAGAAGTTCTTCTCCAAGACTGTAATATAATAGAATCAGAAATGACTGTGAAAATCTGGAAGGATACTCCAGACCTGGCCAAACCAAATCCTGGCCGATATCACAGACTCAAACATGCAAACGTGTTGGCTGTGGTTCGCTCGCTGCTAGTGCTGCGTTAAGAAACACTGGGTGGGTAATGCGTCCAAATGTGTATTAGTTTGACAATAATGGTATTTAACATAGCACTTTTATATCTAAAAAGTTACAGTCTTTTACAAATGTGCAAGAGGGCATTCAGTCTCAGGGAGACTTGAAGTCTCAGGGAGTTTTTCCTTGCCAGTTGTTTACTCCCTAGGAATAAACTTAATTTTTTAAAATTATTTATAGACAGAATTTTTATTCCTGTGAAGCTGCTTTAAAAGGAGCTTTACAAATAAAACAGAATTAAAAAAAAAAAAAAAAAAATATATATATATATATATATATATATATATGAGGGTGAGTCAAAAATTATCCGCACTCTGGTTATTTTAAAACTTCTGTCGGCTGCACTGTCTTATCAGGACTTTCTTCTCAAGGTTCCTGTCTCCTCGGTTGCTATTGTGCAGGTGTGAACATGTTACATCAGTTCGTTTGTAACTGCGGTGCGAGCAACAATGGATGCCTTACAGTACTTGTGACTCGCATGAAAGAAGAGCGTGTAGGAATAAGTTTTTTGTGCTCGGAGGGTATATCTGGTGCTGTTATTTATTAAAGACTTTGGGCACAGTATGGACAAAGTGTTTTGTCACCATAAAAAAGTGTGTATTAATGTATAGGGAAGTTTAAGGATGGTCGCACAAGTGTAAGCCGGATGCCCGTCCATGTCTATACGGCTGATGACTAACATCTGCACACTTCTGCCAACACTGTCGGAAACTTCACTTTGAGATGCTAAAGCAACCTCTTTATAGTCCTGATCTCGCTCCATCAGACTTTCACCTGTTTGGTTCCCTAAAAGCAGGTCTACAAGGACGAAGATTCACTTCTGATAAAGAAATGAAGACAGCGGTGCATTTGTGGCTCGCAGATTGTTTTTTACAAGGGGTAAAGGGGTTAAGGCTTTTTTGAAGACTTGAAGCAATCAAAACGTGAACCACTTGTGCATCATCGCTTGCCTTAGTCACTCTTTGGTGTCTCACTTAAACCAGTACACAGCCCGCTGCTGATCCTGACTGTAAATATAATCCTGTCCATGTGGCTGTCGAGCGGTGGTGTTAAGCTCGGTCGGATGTGGCCTAACAGTCATACTTTGCTGTCGAGAGGCCGTTCTGCGCCAGGCTATAAAGCTGTAATTATCCCGAGTCTTAGTCACTAAGACACGCTCTAATAGACTTGGCTTCCCTCGGGACGGACATTTAACAGCTCAGCCTCCTTCTGCTCGACCAGCCTACGGCAAACTCGCACATTTAACCACATTTAATGTCTTCCTTAGATCATACAAATTTCTAAAATGAGCATTCATCGACATATGAGTTAATTTCTTACGATTTAATAATAATAATAATAATAATAATAATAATCAGGACAGAGTGTCTTTATATGGTTCTGGAGGTGAAAAACTATATTGTGTAATCCAGAAGATGGATCCGCACAGACACCAGATGAACACACGTGTGTATATGTGTACGTTGGTGATGATCTGTAAAGAACAACTCCGGGCCGCCGCGTCTGACCTGTCCGGGCCTCACTATGTCAGCAGTCCCACTTCAAAGAGGTCGTAATGACTAGGACAACACAGGGGTCCCAACAGGTGGTTATTACGCTCTCTACACACACACACACACACACACACACACTCGCAGAGTCTGTGACAGCTGTTTGAAAGGTTGAGACTGACACATTTGAGAAAAAACCTACGTTTGGAGAACTTGAAGCGGGACCAAAAAAAAAGAAGAAGAAAATGAGAAATAAAGGATAGAGGGAAGACAGTAATGTTAAAGTGACGTCCTGATCACTCGACAGAGGTGAGGAATCAAAAGGAGGAAGAAGCACACGTCTCTGAGGTTATATAACAGAACAGAACAGAAAGAGCAGCGTAGCGATCACTCTCATAGTGATCCAGTTGGGTTGTAAGTCATTTTCACACACCCGGGCTGTTAGAGGACAAATACTGGCGCAGAGCTGCGTTGAAAACGAATCTGGTGCTCAGGAGTCGCGAGCTCTCTTCTGCCAGAAGTCCAGCATAAATCTTACACCCTCTCAAACGCCCATGAGGAAATTCGAGCTCTAGGCACACGCCTTCAGACGCCAGTGCGGCGAAAACACAGCACAACATTTCCAGTTACTACGCCGCGAGTCCCTCGGCTCTCCGGAAATCAGGCCATAGGAAGAGGAGAACTTCTGTATGGATACACACTTACACTGCACGCTGAGGTGGACGCGAGAGACTGAAACCCCGCCCTCGTTGGCGGCGATGCAGTTGTACCAGCCAGCATCGTCCGCCGCCACGCGCTGGATCTCCAGCGAGAGGTTGGAGGTGAGGTGAGACCGCGCGCCCGGCCGGACGTCCACGCCGCCGCGCTGCCAGGTCAGGTTAAACCGGACGGTGCTGGCCACCACGCAGGTCAGCAACGCGGTCGAACCTGGCGCCGCCGTCACGTTGAAAGGCACGGTGATATCCGGTGGAGGCTCTACACCCAAACACACACACACACACACACGAATACACACACAGTAAACATTTCAGCATGTGAAAAACTTTCCCAGGCCTCCACACAAAGTCTCAGCTGTTCGACATGTTTTTCTTCAGACGGTATGAATCGCTCTCAGGCGCTGACAGTTGCGCAAAACAAATCTGATCTATGAGGAACAAAAGAAACTGTAAATGATTAGTGGATTAGGATGTGAGAATGGGATTATTCCGCGGAGACGCATAAATTTCGAGGGAGAGATGGAGCCACTTATCATGCGACTGGCCTTAAGACAGCTGTACTAGCAAAGAGAATTCGCACTGCAAGCAATTATGCAATTACTGCACGACGGCCAGTAGACACACAGCAGCATTTCCTCTCTCTCTCTCTCTCTCTCTAGGAACAATCACTTCTTACACAATCCTAAGCCCAGGCTCTGATAACCTACAGATAGGGTTGTTCAAGCTGAAATTTTATTTAATTATACTAACAGGTCCCAAGTCAAATTCTAGCACAAAGCCCTACTATACTATAGTTTCTCATGCAGTTATTCAGCCTCAGTGTGCACGAAAGGGTTTTCGGAGGTAATAAGCACAAATGTGGATGATGTGGAGTCAGGTTTCTCAAGCATATGCAATACCGATACAAATCTTTTGTGAGCTTATAGGGCAAAAAAACAATCCTTAGACGAGACTGTTCTTGCTAAACTAGAACGCTAGATTGTCTGTATGCTAGAAGGAACCTGAAGTAAATCCGAGTATTACTGCACATCCAGTTTCACCTACGGAATGTTGATCTCGTCTCGCCTGGGTTGCAGCGAGGGGGCGGGTTCGGGGGCAACTTCACACCTTGCTTCAAATCATTACATTCTACTTTTCGAACATTTTGAGTGCTTTGCTTGTGCCGGACACCGGATGTTGCGACATGGAAAAGTTCAACATTTTTAAACTGGTATAGTTTTAACATGAGTTCATATACACCAGAGTACATTTAAGTGTAATAATAATAATAATAATAATAATATAGTATTCAATTATATGTCACATGTACCTTACCTAAAATTACTTTTTTCATGGATGTCCCTGGGGTCAGTGCCCCCGGAGCAGATGGGATTAAGGGCCTTGCCTAAGGGCCCAACAGTGGCAATTTGACAGTGCTGGGGCTCGAACTCCCAACCATCCGATAAGTAACCAACTAATCCACAACCTTAACCTTTTGAGCCACATTTTATCTGGACCAGAGTCCAGGTTTCCTGGGATGACCTTTCACCCTTCAAAATCAATGCATCCTTAAATCCAGAACTACCTGTGCACTTTGTGATACCAGGCGTTTTTTTTTTTTTAAGCTCACGATTCTCACCAGAAACGTCCAGAAATGTCCGTGCTTGTCCGGTTCCGGCGCTGCTGACGGCGACGCAGTCGTAGAAGCCTTCATCATTAAGAGTCACCTTAGCTATCTCCCATGACACGTTGGAAGACTCGCTGTTTTGACAAATCAAAAGCAGTGAGTTGGGGATCAAAGAAAGTTTAAGGTATTAAGAACAAATTCAAATATACTGTATGTCATTTGAAGATTTATTGTACCTGAAGACTTGGTCCACACCCAGGCTCTCGCCCTCCCGGCTGAAGCGTAGGGTGAAAGGGATCAAACTCTCGACCTGGCACGTGAGTGCACCCTTCTTCAAGTAGTAACCCGGCGTAGTGGAGGGCATACTGACTTTTGGTGTGCCTGGAGGCGAAATGAACAAGACAATTCTATAACGTGAAAAGGATTTAGTTCTGTTGTTGTTTTGTGCACCTCAAGCTCTTCGGGTGAGTCTCGTGTCTAATGCGCGTCTCTGACCTGGTACGATGCTGAAGAAAGAGACGCTGGAGACTCTCTGGAAGAGGAAGCCGTCGCGGTCGTAGCCGGTCACCTTGAGGAAGAAGGCTTCGTTGGGTGGCATGAAGTCTGTAATGTTCCAGATACCGTAAGGCTTGCGTTCAGGAAAGTAGCGAATGGGCAGGGTCTTGATCACGCCACCGGTGATGCTCAGGAGCTCCAGCTGATCGGCGCGGGCAGGATGGGACAGTCCTGTTGTGTTTAGCAGGATGAAGGTGGGGATGCCTGTGTAAATAAGAGAGAGAGGGGGAAATACAGAGAAATCACTATTTAGAAGCAAAAAACTATGTAACTAGAAGGGCTCGTTCGTGTCAAACCGGGACTTGTGATGAAATTTCTGATGAATCAAGGTGAAAAAAGCTGATGAGACATGAATGATGTAAACGTTTTAAAGAAGGCCGTATGTCTGTATATGATGATCACAGCCAAGGTGGGTTAGAACCCACTTTTTTGTTTGACTTGAACAACAGCTCATATATTACTGCGAATTAAAAAGATCTCTGTTTAAGTATAGCAATTTGTATCACTTTTGTGCTTGATGAGTTTTGCTTCTTTTTTTTCAACATAATTCAGGTCTTTACACTGGATAATATAATACAGGAGTTAAATCCAGTCAATTCATCACACCACACACTAACACCTGACGCTTTTTAAAATACGGCTTACATCATATGCAGTGAATAGTCAATCAACTCATAAATATGTTTTCATGATTTCTCATTAATTATTGAGTGTGCATGCGCTTCATGGTTAATACACTGAGTATTGAGTGTTAAACTCTGGGAATTGGGTTTACAATAGGAGGAGATAATAAACTCCTGCAAATGTTTAAAATACAATAAATCTGAGAAAACAGTGACTTGTTTTACCCTTTACAGGCCTGCTGGAGGTCATCTTGAAATCCAGCGTGTGCTTCCTGGAAAATCCGGCTCGGAAGTCGATGGTGCTTAGGCCAGTGATGCGGACGGAGTGCCGACCCTCGCTGCTCGTCTGAGGGGAAAATTGTGTTTCATGGGTGTGTGATTATATGTTAAAGCAACATTATGTGTACAATTAAATATGCACCACTGGCATCATATACACAGCTACTGTGATGGCTTCTCTATCTGAGACTTATCTAGCGTTTAAGTCAAACCGGGACCTGGGACCTGATTCAAAAATTTCTTAATTACAGAAGACTCACAGTACGCTGATGAAACTAGAAGTTATTGCCACACATACAAACACACCCCTAACAGACCTGACCTCGCTCTAAGCCATTTCTAAATGTTTGGGCCGTTAAAGGAGTTCCTGGGAGGCCAGCGTTTTGCACATGAAACAGACAGTCCGATCATGGCTCCTACCTTGGTGGTATCCAAGCACTAGTGAAACACTGGGATAAGTGCATTAGTGTAGCAGACGTTTATACAACATACAGAAATAAGACGTGTTTTTACTCCCATAGGTGTATTCCGTTATTCTGCACAAAAAGTCCTGGTTTGACTTGAACACCGCTTTTGTATTTTTCACTACACTTGATGAGTCAGCTTTAACTCTGGCCGCTAATGATCATTTGAACATTACTAAAATGTTCTGACCCTCTCTATGTCAAGAGCAAGAGTTACCCGAGGCATTGAATCCCCGGTCCGTGTGTGTGTGTGTGTGTGTGTGTGAGAGACTACATTAGTGTTGAGGACTTTGTTTTCAACCCCACAACGCACAACTATGGCAACTGGTCCTAAGGGCTGCTCGCATACTTTAGAAATTACAACCTTCCTAAACTATTATCATGGGGCCATAAAAAAATGGTCTGTGAAGCCAAGAAGTAGTCATCGCCCAGGTCAGTAGTCCTACATGGTGACTCCTGCAGGTGAAGTGGAGGAGAATACCGGAGAACGGAAAAGTGTATGCAAAAAAAAAAAAAAGTGTAAGGTCGTTCAGCCGTCAAAAATGACTTTGTAAGTTTGCTAGATCTAAACCCATTGATTCTTCATGCAGTCTGACCCAGGAAGTTAGACTGACTTCTCGTGCACAACAGCCAATAATATTCAAGATACCCCTAATCAGTAAATCTGAACAAACCTAAGTTGTAGTATAAGATTCATGATCTTATCCCTAGAATGCAGATACAAAAAGGTCTTTTGCTTTCACAAAGTAAGAGCAAAAACAGAAAAAGCATGTCTTAGCTACACATAATGGAAACCTGATAAGTTTTTCATGTACCGGTTAAAAAAAGGAGCACTAAAATGTCCAGCGCCAGTGTCTGTTGGTCGAACGCCGCAGTATGTCACCCGTAGAATGCCATAATAAATAAAGCAAAATAAAATGCAAAAAAAAAACTTCAAGATGCAAGAACAATGCATGCTTATCTTATCAGTTGTTTTTAAGGTTAATCTCTGGGGACAAAAGGTTCCTCAGGGTCCTCCAAGTCTAAAGACATGCAGGTTAGGCTTATTGGCGTTCCCAAATTGTCCGTACTGTGTGAACATGAGTGTGTTTGTGTGTGCCCTGCGATGGATTGGCACCCCATCCAGGGTGTACCCTGACTCATGCCCTCAGTCCCCCTAGGATAGGCTCCGAGCACACCCCACTACCACCACCCCCCCACCCCCGACCATGTATTCAGGATAAAGTGGTATAGATGAGTAAAGATAAATCCTCTACCAATATATTTTAAAATACGTTATATAGCAGTTTGAAACTTAGAGCATAGCAAATACCACTGTTTGTCCAGAAACAGAACCCTTCGCGAACACAGTGATCCGAGTATCCAAGGAAGGAGAAAAACAAAGGAGGAGAAAAAAAAATAAACACATGAAGTCATGGGAGGAGAGAGGGAGAGAATGTACGAGGAGGATAGGAGTAAAGATGAAAGGGTCACCAGGACAAGGTTCAGAGGCAGGGTGACGGCTGGAGAACACAATGCACAAAACAATCAGCTTTAATTCATAACAGAGAGTGGAAATGAAAATAAGCGTGCGCACCCAGACACGCTCCGAGTCCAAATCCAAAGTCGTTAGGAAAAGATTGTGGAGTTTATCCTAACGGGAGCCGAGGACAACAGTCTGTCTTTGAGATTACAGCGAGTCTAATGACTGCGAGTTCTTAACGTGCCCTCATGTTGGCCGTTAGTTCTTAGTGCTTAATCCTAAATGTCGACATGCTCTCTAGAGACCAAACAGACATCAACAACAATCTTTCCAGGAATGCCAGAAAGCTGTTTTTTATTGGAATTTAAAATTGAATTTATGACCGAAAATTTTCGGTTTTCTTCATTCACCTTTAAATAAGGTCCGCATGCTTTCCACTAACACGCTTTTTTCAGTGTCGGAGATGAGGACATGGCCTGTTGCTCACCTTTATGGACCACATGCCTGGCTCTGGGTCTTTGAGGTTGAGAATCTTGGCTGAGTTTGGGATGTGAAGCAACTCCGTCAGTCCGTCTTTGTTCCCAATCAGTTTCCCTGTGAAGAAACGGCGCACAATTTCGTGTCAGGGAATTCACAGTCATGAGGTATTTACAAGCCTTGGCCGTGGGGTCACAGTTTGCTCTTAGTTCATGTGACTCAGATGGAAGCTACAGCTGCAAGAACTAACTAACAAAGCAAGAATTTTTAATTTTTTCACATCAGAACATTTTTATCGATCGATTGTTTGAATCAATTATTTTATAAGTTGGTGGCACGGTGGTGTAGTGGCCTTGCACCTCCAGGGTCCGGGATTGATTCCCGGCCAGGCTCGATTCCCGTCTCTGTGTGCATGGTTCTCCCCGTGCTTGGTGGGTTTCCTCCGGGTACTCCGGTTTCCTCCCACAGTCAAAAGATATGCAGTTTAGGCTAATTGGTGTTCCCAAATTGCCCATAGTGTGTGTGTGTGAGTGTGTGCATGTGTGTGTGTGTGTGTGTGTGTCCTGCGATGGATTGCCACACCTGCCCTGTTTTTCTTTCTTTTCTTTTTTTTAAAAGGCACCTATTAAGCATAACTCACTTTTAAGTCATTTAGTCTATATGGGTCTCCAGTTTACATTTGTAAAGAAAAAAAAACTTTTCATGCTTTTTGTTCTTTTTTCCACTTTTGTATTATTCTTGATTTAAACAAATCAATTAGACTTTCTGCCTAATGTGACCTCATATAAGAGGATCCCCACCCCTGGCTTGTTGGACAGTGTGGTTCAGCAGCAGCTCGTTTACATACTGTAGACACTGTAGACATTTAAAATACAATTTACATACAAGAATTTTGGCTATAGTTCCAGTAATGAAAATATTACAATGCAGATAAGGACATATTATAATAAACAGAATGAGTAGATCACCTCTCATATCTTCTAGTCCAAGTCGTTCGTTCTTTTAAATCTACTGCACTGCATAGCGTCTATGGGAGTCATGTGACAAAAGAACGAACGACTCGGACCAAAGACTCAAAGGTAACATATGAGTGAGTAACTCCTAATAATAGTAAATAATAGTAAATAAAAGTACTCGTTTCTGTTTCCTGTATGTAAACTACGAAGGATCCGCAATGATTTGCGCATGTACGCCCATTAGAAAATGAACGAATCACTTTCCAAGATGACTTGTTCTCCTGAGTCATTTTAAAGACTCGTTCAAAAAAAAACAACAAATCATTCATGAACGACCCGTCACTACTTTGCTTCATACGAGCCAGACATTCAGGAATTTTTCAATAGTTCTGGATTTAAGCATAATAACATCTAAACCAGTGAGAAACCAGTGCAGATGATGACATACGGTCAGGCCGGTGATTAGTATACTGGTGATGCTGAATGCTGAGGGGTTGGAAACGGTGAAGAGGGGAAACGAGGCTGCTGCTGCTGCTGAGGTTGTTACATAAACAACCAAATTGCAAATTGTATCTTCAGGCACTTTGCATCTGTTCCCATTTCTTTGATTGAATCTACGTCATTTAATTTAATAAAAGAAATAAGATAGAAGATAATGTACTGCATGTTAACTTGGCAAAGAAATAGTAAAACATGGGACCTTTAAATAATCGGGAATTTTGTCCCAAAATTAAAATGGTTCACCTCACGCACGCAGACACGAAAAGCAAAACCTAATCTACCATCAGACTGGTTTAGAAACCCTGACAGACAGGAAACACTGGCCTTTAGCTGATGAATCGGAATTTGTGGAATACGATTGGTTTTGCGTGTCTGATTCGAAACATGTGGATTTCGCATTCTTTTCTCGATCTGATCCGATGAGATCTATTATGCAGATGCGTGAGATGTTCGCTGACCCGACAATGATCATCCAAACAAAGGATTCACATGACTACCAAATGAGGACATCGTCCCGAGCCTGTACCCACCCTGAGGGTTGCGTATCTCGATGTTCGGGGCTGGACCGCTCAGGGCGACCGTCACCTCCTTCAGGCTGGGGTCGAAGGGGATCCTCCACGTGTTGCTGACCGCGTCGTAGTGATCAGTGGACAGGAGGTGGACTTTAGATGACTGCACTGCTTCCTCCACCCATTTCAGTACCTTCCCAGAGAACAACACAAACACACAGGTCAAAGAAATGATAGTAGTAAGTAGATGGCTGATTAAGATAAGATCCAGCTAAAAACAACATCAACAACAACAGGATGCACATCTGGTCTGACCCTCTGGTCTTGACAAGGGCTAAGAGTTTTACCAGAGCCACATTACTCGACTTATACACAAACAGATTTAAAAACATGCACCACGCAAATCTGGAAGTGTTTGCAATACCACTGATTGGAAATGAAGCACACAGAACAGCTGGATCCTCACGTGGTGTTGTTAGCAGCAATGGTAATTTTGTATAATTTGGCTTTCGACAGTAAAACTCAATTTTCAAACAGGTGCGCTGGTGATTTCCATGCAAGATGGTCTCTAGAGATGCGAGCAGAAGCACAGCCTCTTCATGAGAAAGGTCAGAGGACAAGAACCAGACTGGTGCAGGCTGACAGGAGAATTACAATAACTCGCATGACCACGCTTTACAACTGCGCTGAGCTGAAAAGCATCTCCGAGCAGCATAATTAAGCGGCGAGGGGGAGGGGCTACAGACGAACAGAAGAAGACCACGCTGGGTTCATTTGTTCATTTTCATGAGCTTCAGGTAGCAGAAACACTTGTAAGCTCTGAGCAGAGGCTCATCACCAGACCCCTGCGGTAAACATCAGCAAACAGCAGCACACTGGACACGATCTGGCTGCTCCAGCTGTGTGTGGAGACGCATGTGTCAGAATCAGACGGCGTTTCAGCGCTGCTCACGTCTGCTCGTACTCTCTCTCTCTCTCTCTCTCTCTCTCTTCTTCTGCTCTAACCTTTCCCTGCTCTTCCCTTATACTAATCTCTACTTGCACTGCACATAAAATGTCTCCTCAGCAACTGGATTTGTATGTAAGTGAGTGAGTAAAAAAGAAAGAAAGAAAGAAAAATAAGAAAGAAAGAAAGAAAGAAAAAGAAAAGACAGAAGAGAGAAAAAGAAATCAAAAATACAAACAAAGAGCAAAAACAGGAAAATAAAATAAAAGAGAAAGAAGGAAAGAAAGAAAGAAAGAAAGAAAGAAAATGGTATATATGATAAAAGACAGAAAAAGAAAGAAAAAAAATAATAAAAGAAAGATAAAGAAACATGAAAGAATGAAAATGAAAAAGTATAAAATAGTGTAAAAGAGCCAAAAAAATAGAAATCAATAAAAAAGGAAGAAAGAAAGAAAGAAAGAAAGAACATGAAAATAGAATAAAGGTATAAAGAAAAGGTATTAAAGTAGTATAAACAAAAAAGAACAGAATAGCAGAATAAAAAAAGAGAAAAAGAAAAAAGAGAAAAAGAAAAAGAGAGAGAAAATAAATCAGATAATGTAAAAGGAAAAAGAAAGGAAAAAAGAGAGAAAAAGAAATGAAACAATCAAAATGAATGAAAAAAAGCATAAAACACAAAGAAAGAAAAAAATTGAAGAAAAAATGAGAAAAATAAATGAATAAAACAGTATGAAAAGCAAAGAAAGAAACAGAATAGAATAATAAAATAAAAAGACAAAAGGAAAGCAGAGAGAAAAAAAAGAAAAAGCATAAAACACAAAACAAAGTAGGGAGAAAGATAAAAGAAAGAGTAATATAAAAAAGAAAGAAAGAAAGAAAGAAAGAAAGAGAGAGCGATGTAGGGATGAAAGCGAGACGTCTCACCTCATTGACCTGTTTCTTGTCCAGATGGAACACCTGTCCTGAGCTGGTGGAGGCGATCTCCTCATACACCTTATAACCAATGTGTGATCTGTCATCACAGTCACCAGTCAACACAAACACCACCTGTGTCACACACACACACACACGCACACACACACACACACACGCACACATACTATATTAGAGTGGTGTAACAGAGTCTAAGAGAGGCAGAGGGAGCTGTGTGTGTGTGTGTACCTGAGACTGCTTCTGCTGGATGAGCTGCAGGACCTCGTGGCTCAGTCTGTAGTCTTTAGATCGCGCGTCTGTGAAGACGTAAATGAAGGAGCCGGGCAGTGAGATCTCCAGCGCAATCTTGATGGCCCCGATGCTCATCTCCGGACAGTCTCCGCCCCCCTGGTGACATCATCGTTAATGAGCAGACGTGACACACGGAACATGATGATGTCATGTTTTAATTAGGGGTTTAGTTCTAAAAGAAAGTGTAGCATTTATTTATTTATTTCTCAAAAACATCACAGATCCTTATGCATGTGTGTGTGTGTGTGTGTGTGTGTGTTATCTCTTTTTGTTTACTGGGATTCATCAGAAGTATCAAGCCTGGTAAATATCTGGAAAAAATAATGTTCTCCAAAACACACTCACCAACACACACACACACACACAAACCTGACTAGGCCGCGTGTGTGTGAGTGTCTTCCCTCCTGCACTGAGCTGCTCACACCCCTGGCATGTGAAGTGATCAAAGGCATCTTTCTCTTTAAATACTGGATTCTTTCAGATATCTCTAATTGGGCTGCTTTATCAGGAAACACACACACACACACACACACACACACACACACACACACACACGCTTGCGAGACATCGCACAAACATCTGCTCCAGTTGCCGGCCAACATAAAGGATTCTTCCAGCAGCTCAGGATCTGAGACGGAGTGTATCATGATATGAAAGACACTGTGAGCTGCGTCTGCTCTTCAGATCGCACCACGTCCCAAATACAGCGTGTCTGACACAACACCAGGAAGGAGCAGAAAGAAAAGAGGAATAAACAGGAGAAGAAAAAAGGAAAAATAAATAAAACTAAATAAAGCAGATGCATGCAAGTAAATAAGCCGGTACTGAGGGGGAAAAAGAATCAAAGGAAGAAAAAATATGGTAGAAATAATAGAGCGAAGGAAGGAAGAATGTGAATGTAAAACAAAGATAGCCAATACTAAAGAAAGAAGGATAGAAAACATGACAGGAAAAAAGATAAATGAAAGAAAGAAAGAAAGAAAGACAGTACTAAAGAAAGTAAGAAAAATATGACAAGAAAAAAAAAACGAAACAAATGTAAAACCTAAAATAAGAAAGAAATTAAGAAAAAAATTAAAAAAGAATATGGAAAGAAAGAAAAGGAAATGAAGCAGATGATGTAAAAGAAAGAAAGAAAGAAAGGCCTGCAAAATAAAATGGACGATATGGCAGACACACGGAAAAAAAAAGCCAGTACTAAAGAAAGAAAGAAAAATATGACATTTTTCTTTTTTCTCAAATATATTTTTAAGAAAAAAAAGAAAGAGCAAAAGAAAATAAAAATAAAAAAGAAACTAAAAAAGGCAAAGGAACAAAGAAAGATGAAAAAGAATGTGACAATAAAAAAAAGAAAGAAAGAAAAAGAAAAAAGAAAGAAAAAAAAAGAAAGAAAGAAAGAAAAAAAGAAAGACCTTCAAGATAGTAAGGATGATATGGAAGGCACAAGGAAAAAAATACTACTAAAGTAAAAAAGAGAAATATGACAAGAAAAAAGAAAGTGCAAAAAAAAATAAAAAGAAAAAAGAAACTAAAAAAAGAAGTAAAAAATAATATGACAAGAAAGAAAAAAAGAAAGGCAGACAAATGAAAGATGGTAGAGCAGTACTAAAGAGAGTAAGAAAGAAAGAAAGAAAACAAAAAATAGATATTGTGAAAGAAAGAAAGAAAGAAGATATGGTAAACACATAAAAGAAAGTAAGCCAGTACTAAAGAAAGAAAGAAAAATATGACAAGAAAAAAAAAGTTAGAAAAACAAATGTAAAACCTAAAATAAGAAAGAAATTTAGAAAAAAATAAAGAAAGAATATAGGAAGAAAGAAAAGGAAATAAAGCAGATGATGTAAAAGGAAGAAAGAAAGAAAGAAAGAAAGAAAGAAAGGCCTGCAAGATAGAATGGACGATATGGCAGACACACACAAAAAAAAGCCAGTACTAAAGAAAGAAAGAAAGAAAAATCTGACATTTCTCTTTTTTCTCAAATATATTTTTAAGAAAAAAAAGAAAGAGCAAAAGAAAATAAAAATAAAAAAGAAACTAAAAAAGGCAAAGGAACAAAAAAGATGAAAAAAAAAACGTGAATATAAAGAAAAAAGAAGGAAAGAAGGAAAGAAAGACCTTTAAGATAGTAAGCATGATATGGCAGACACAAGGAAAAAACTACTACTAAAGTAAAAAAGGGAAATATGACAAGAAAAAAGAAAGTGCAAAAAAGAGAAAAAAAAGAAACTAAAAAAAGAAGGAAAAAAATTATATGACAAGAAAGAAAAAAAAAGAAAGGCAGACAAATGAAAGATAGTAGAGCAGTACTAAAGAGAGTAAGAAAGAAAGAAAGAAAGAAAGAGAGTGGTATAAAGCTCAGTGTTGGTCTGTCTATAAACTGATGATGTTCATCATCTGATGTTCTCAGAGAGTTCCTCGGTTGACCACGTCTCTGGTCTCCACTCTCTCTACCTTCACACACTCTCACACACAGCACTGATCACACAGGCACACCGGCGTTACCTGCACATAGAGCTCCTGCAGCTCTGTCTGGAACTTCTTGGGGTCTGTGGTTATAGTGACCGGCCCAATCTCTGCAACACACACGAGGACGGAGAGAGACGATTCTGTTAGCATGGATGTGGGGTCGGGATGCACACACACACACACAGCTACACACATTTCTCGGACGTCTGAAGATAAAGATTAGCACTGTTATATGTGTGACTGAGGAGACACACACAATCTTTCTAAAGCAGTTAGGTTGCCAAATACTGACAACTGGTATGCAAGACTTATTATAAATAATCTGACGATAATGTAAAGGCAGTCAGTGTAACGTATTGAAGTGTTCAGATGAACAGGATAAACAGGTCACGCTTTCTACACAAGAGATTTATACTCAGTGTTCACTGAAAGAAAAGCTGCTGCAGCATCCAGGGCTGTCTGGACAACCAGTCTGGTGCATTATCCGGTCGGTTGTTTTAATATCCATATATTTCATATTCATTCTTAATAAAAAATGATGTTCTGCAGAAGCATATGCAGACAGTTTAAAACGCTTACGATTTTTTTTTTTTTTTTTTTCAATTCATGTGAGAAATGAGAATAAATTCCAGCGGTAACGATTCCAAGTGGAGCACTTGGTGGAAAAAACATCAGACTTTTTGCATCTTTCGTTCCTTCTTTCCTCTGACTAGATATACTGTAATATTTTACTTACAAGCGGTGTTCGAGTCAAAGCGGGACTTGTGATGAAAGAATAGAACCAATAGACATTTACAGAAGACTTTAAACACAATACAGTGATGAGACTCTTAGCAGCAGTAAAACATTTAAACAGCATAGTTTTTAAAGAACGATCCCAGCAGAGGAGGCTCGGAGCGCACTGCAGTCGTTCTTACAAACAAGTGGAACGCCTGATCCCTGAAAATCAACAAATAACTTGAAGCTAACTGGGTGGATTTATCCGTGGGAACTGTACAGCCAATCATTTGCCAACACCATGCTCCAAGCCATTTCTACATGTTTGGAGTTCCTGGGAGGCCAGTGTTTCAGACGTGATCATGGCTGTGGCATACTGAGAAAACGTTCTACCTTGATGGTATCCAAGCACTAGTGAAACACTGGGATAAGTGCATTAGTGTAGCGGGGGATTATATAGAGTAATAACTCTTATATAGAGTACTAACTCTGTTCTGTTATTCTGCACAATCAAAAGTCCCAGTTTGACTCGAACAGCCGTCATCGTTTATAATAGACCCTTTTCATGAGTTAATTGTTTATATAGCTGTAATATGATGTTCTTTTTAATGATTAATATCCGTACAAGACGTCCTGCCGAGGCAGTATTAGCCGTATTTATGCTTTAAGAAGCCAGCAGGAGTCTTGTTAGCGCCGTCCTGTTCTCATCGGCTGCTCTCCCCTGCAACGGGAAAGACCTTATAACTCAGGTATGCTCGTTGTTCGGCGGCATTTATCATAGCGTGAGATCATGGTGCTGTGGTGTTTTGGCGAATAACCTCCTTTTCTTTTTGTCTAACCAAAAGTCAGTACACAAAAGCGAAGAGATGGATGACTTCATCATCCCCGCAGCTGGTCCGCTCTCTAAACAATGCACGGGAGGGGACAAAAAAAAAGAACAAACGGAGAAACTACAGGGTTCCGGCGATACATTAAAGAGGAGTTTTAAAAGTGTGATACGGCTTTGAAGTACCTCCCAGCTGTTAGAGGGAGCGCAAAGAGGTGAGGAAGTCTAGTGTCTAATCGAAACTAAGAACGAGCTCGCCAATGAAAAGGACAGGGGAGCGACTGCTAAAGCCATTTTAAGACACATCTGCGTCTCGCATAGCCTTCGTACAGCTATAGCATGCGTTTCGGATTCTTTCAAATTCCAGTGGTTTCAATCCTTTGGATTAGAGCAAGAAAAAATAACTCTGACAATACTTAGGAGATTTTTAAACAGTCTTCATGAACACAAAGCTTTCAGCAGCCTTAAGGTTCACATGAGCAAACTATGAACCTTAAGCAGGTGGTAGATCGCTTAGTCCAGCTCCAGAGTTTAAGCCCTGAAACGTTTTGGATAGAACCGTGAGTGGATTCAATTCATTTAAAATTTTCAATTTGATTCGCCAACACCAAAATTTTTTTCTTGCAAACCTTCTGCTTCATACTCCAGTCCAACAGGTGGCAGTATTGCGCGAACCAATTTGCAAAAACTGCATGTCATTTTTGTAGCTGTGTTGACTTTTTTTTTATCAGCAATTTAAAACTTAATCGGGTAAAAGTTTACCAAAATAATTTCAAGGGGGAAAAAATGTGTCTGTAACAAACTAGCCTGAAGTACATTAGCTGGGAATTTCATATAGTGTAGGAATGTAGGGCTCTCAATCCAATAGCATACGACAACTAGTAATGACTATCACGTGTTTACTGTCATCCACATAAAACCAGCAAACCACATCTTTCTGACGTGTTGCTCATTATGGCACAACACATTCTATCAATCCATCCATCTAGGAACCTCTGTAGTCCAACTAGTGGTTGTGGAGAAAAAAAATGATTATAATTGTATTTATCCCCATTTTTACAACTGTGGTAGGACATCCAAGCAACATTAAAATGCTCATTTACACACTATGGGGCAATTTGGAAACGCCAATTAGCCTAATCTGAATGTCTTCTGACTTTAAGAGGAAACTGGGAGGAGAACATGCAATCTCCATGCACACAGACGTGAGGCGGGAATCAAACTCGGACTCTGGAGGTGCAAGGCAACAGTGCTAACAACTAAGCTAGGAACCTCTGTAGTCCAACTAAGGAACATGGAAACCAATGGTGATTACCATTGCATTTATTTCTTATTTTACGACCATGCACCATTCACTCACACATTCACACACCATGGGCAATTCGAGAATGCCAAATAGCCTAATCTGCATGTCTTTGGGCTGTGGAAGGAAACCAGAGAAAACCCACCAAGCACAGGGAGAACATGCAAACTCCACATACACAAACAGTGCTAACCACTAAGCCACTGCGCCGCCATGGTGCATAATAGAAACCTAAAACAGATGTTCTCCAGCTCTCTATTTGTTTGATAAGATTCTTTTCTCCAAAACCACATGAAATAATAACCATTACTTCTATTCTTTTTAAAAAAGTTTTAAAGCCTTGTTCCAATAAAATAAACTGGATGAAATTCAGGAAATATTTTGAATTGGGCCACATTTGTCAAAAAATTACAGTAGGACCCTGGGTACATTCTTTAAGTATTCTCCTTTGGTTAATGTCAGTATGATTGACACGTAAGCCTCTTGAGTGTTCCCTGTTGTTTTTGTGTTTCCTTGCAGACTTTAAACTTCCTTTTCTAAATGACCCATGTCGATATGGACCAGGACTGAGAAGGTGCCAGATCTCCAGTCTTTATGCAACTATTTCACTTGAAATGTAACATTTAGCCAATCAGAGTAACTACCTCACCATTATCATACTATTTATCCAAGGAGACCTTTGTGAACATAGTGTTAAAGGGAAAGTATACATGATCAAAGGCTTTTTTAAAACTAACACAGAAATGTGTTTGGTTAGTCTCCAGTAAATCTAACGAGTGCTTCATGCTGGAAAACTTTGCACAGTACTGAGACATGTCCTCTGATTAAACAGTTTTATCTTAGCTGGCTCAGGCGCTGTCTGACTCCGGCTGGGCTTGGAGCAGAATGCAGTGCCATGGCTTAGACAAACCGAGCAGAAACCATATGGAAAACAGAAAACGTCTGTGGTTCTGACGTTCTGCTGTAAGAACTAAACAAAAATTCACATTTATCAATTGTCTCAAAGCCTGAGCTAACAAGCAGTAGGGGACAAACTGTGCGGCATGTTTTGTCCTTAGAAATAATGTGAGGACTAGGGATGGGAATCACCTGGGACCAGTTGATATGATGTTGTCACGATTTCTAAGTGTCGGTTCTATTTGTCTAACAATTTTATAAATCTCCTGATTGTCCATTTTTTTGTATTTTGTTACAATTTTAAGCGCACTTAAGAGATAATTTACTCTTACCACATGGGATGTTGTGTTCCCTGTCAATTTTCTCCATTAAGGCTACTACTACCACTCAGTCAGGAGGGCCGAAGACTATCACATGCTTCCTCGGAACCACGTGACACCACCTGACCGCATCTTTTTTCAAACTGCTCGCTCACGCAGCGTTGGGGGCGGAGTAACACACTCGGAGGACAGCGTTATCCTCTCCTTCTGCTTGAGTGAGCTCATACAGTAGATGCCCCTGATTGAGTGTAGAGCAGTAATTAATGCGAGAGCACTAAGTACCTCTCATCCCTCCCCTCTAAGAGAGCTCGGTCAATCAGCTCTCTCTAGACCTCCAGCTGTGAGAAGTTACAGCATCACCCGGGAACCGAACTCGCGATCTTCAGGATGATAGGATGAGTACTTTACCTCTGCGCCATTCAAAGGCCTTTTCTTTTTTCTTAAAATTTAAATTTTCTCCCTAATTTTTTAGCCATAGCCCCCCATCAAGACTACAACTACCATCAGGAATGGGAAGGCCATCACTATCATTCCTATGCGACACATGCCACCAGCCAGCCACATTGTTTTGAACTGCTTGTTCACACTCGGAGGATTCACTATCCAAAGCTTCCGCTTGCGTGAGCTCACAGACCCCCTCGATTGGCTGAAGCCGTGATTGATGTGAGAGCTCTTAGAGTCCCTCCCATCCCACTATCCTGAGAGAGCTCATGGCCAGAGGCTACAAAATCACCCGGGATTTGACTTGCGACCCCCCGGATGGTAGGGTGAGTTCATTACTGCTGGGCCAATCTGGGGCAATTAAAAGCATTTTATCTTGGAGACAATGTGGCGCCACCCAAAAGAGCCACGATACATAACTCAATCAAAAGTTCCCTCATGTCTCGTGAAGAGTTTAAAATTTGACATTTAAGAAAACTGCAAGTTTATTGCAAATCTGTTTCTTTCTTTCTATCCTGATGTAATCCTGCATGAGTTCATGTTCCTCCATGGATCATTTGCATGTTTAAGTGCTAACAGAGGGCTAATGGCATAAAATATCCTAAAAAAAAAACCTCTAGTCCAAGCACTCCAAGTCCTTTAAATAAAACTGAAATACTTCTTCAAGAAGAAGCTCATTCAGCAAGAGAGAAGTCTCTCTCTCTCTCTCTCTCTCTGTCTCGTCCACCTTGCCTGAGCGAGAGAGATCGCGTAGCTGTGGATGTAATCATCGTAACAACCCGCAACATTTGTTTTCTTTTATTTCATGCCTTCCGGGTTGCGTTTTGTCTTCCTGAACGCACGCTTCCCATGTGGATATTAAAGAGTAATTACTGTGCTGCAGGAATACCTAAGCGAGCTAACCAAATAGACCTCTCGGAATGTTCTAGCATTGTTCAAGTGGCAAATAATTAAAGGTGACTAATGCTTAATGACCACTGGGAATGCATAGATTTCTGTAAGGAATTAGGAAATAGGAATTGGTTTCACATGGCGGAAAAAAAAAAGTTAGGAAGTTACGACATGCGACAGTGGATTGTAGTGGTTAGTAGGTGATCTGAAGACTTTGTAGGTGGTTTGTGCTCCTTCGTTAATAATTGTAAATGAGTCCACGTATATGCTGAATACTTGTTTAGAGTTAATGTGGAGAGCTTTGTGCTGAACCTACGAGAGAACCTTCCAGTCAGAGGGTGGAAAAATCAAAGTCTGTACATTAAACTACCAAATACCATGCTCTAATAGATACTTCACTTCATTGGCTGGCATTTATTATAGAAGTGTGTGGAAGGTTTATAGCTTCTGTTCTTACAGGTATCCAGGTGCTGCAGTACGTTTACACTCATAGTTATGGCTCGACTAGACATTTATTTGGACTCCTGTCCTTGTTCCATTATATAAGCATAGCACGGGAATCGATTTATTAGACGGTCATAAAATTGTTGGTGGTGAGATCAATCCTCTCCATATCCTCCACCTAAGACGACACTCTTCTCCACACCATGGATGATCTGGTGGAGAACGTTCTTATTGGCTTTTGAGGAAAAGTTCCACCATGTCATCGTCAAACGCCTGCCACAAAGTGGTTTCTTCAAGTGATGGAAGAAGAAGAAGAAGTCAATTGGTGCGAGGTCCCAATTGGTGGGGGGGATAAGGCAGAAATTCCTACTCAAGTCAAGTTTTGAAATGGCACACCAGGTTGAAAAAATTTCGTGAGCTGAACGGGTTCATTAACATATTTTCCGTTTTTGTCATACGATAAACATTTAAACAACAACAAACATTCAACAAACAAGTTAGCCAGTGGCATCCTGGTTTATACAACTTTATAGCACGGCATATTTCGTACATGCTGTATGCTTTATTTTTTGTACAAATGAGATGCACGCTATAAATTGTGGTTATCAATTTAATTTAACTCAATTTTAATTTAATTTAACTCAATGTGTAAAAAATGATAAATGCAAATGATTAGATTGTCCCAGCCGAGGGTGACCAGATAGAACAGGGAGTGATCTGCAGTCATACTCTGTGTTATCCAAAGACAGACAACACCACCATAATCGTTAGTGGCTTCTCCTGCATTTTGTTTGACTTCTGGGTCAAAGCAATTAATTGGCCAATTGATGTAAACCTTATGTTTTATAAAAAGTTCAACATGTTTTAAAATATTTACAGATAAATATATATTTCTTTTTTTTCAGAATTGAATATTTTTCTTCATGAATTTCTTTTATGAACTAGATGTGTCCATGACTTCGTTTCCGTGGGATTTAATTGCACACTCATAAGAGCGTTTAAAAAAAATGTACAGCGCCATCTGTTGATTTTTGAGATGAACTAATGATTTTTCAGGTCAATTTTTTTAAAGATATAAGAGCAGTTTCCGTTTAAATTTTAAAGTAGCATATATATTCTTCCCGTGGGCTGATTGAGATAAAAAACTGCCTATATGTTACCTCAAGCTCGGACAAATACACCTGTGAAAACCCCATTAAACTTTGTTTAGTAGTTTTTATGCGATTCATGCACAAACAAACAGACAAACAAGCAGACAAAAATTCCAAAAACAGTCTTGATGTGTTCTAGTACTCATCTTACTTTCCCCCATATTATTTAAAAAAAAAAATCTTTAATGTACAGACACGCCTACTCTATAGTTTTATTCTTTTATATTTTATTCTATGTATACAGTATATATATTTATAAATGAAATATAGCGCTATCTTGGAAACGTTGAAAGGATAATCAAATTGCACTTTTTTAAATTGCCATAAATCTGTCTTGTAAAATATATAATATTTTATTTATATATCAGCCGTGAGTGTTTAATGCATATTAGATTATGAACGATCTAAATTACTACAACTTGTCAGCTGTCTTTGCTTTTTCAAATAATTAAATCTACTGATGGGGTAGTTATGGTTGGCTGTATGAGCTATATTACTTCCTTTTCGGAATACTTAATGAAAACGTAATTAGAAAAAAATAACAATACACCCAATTGTGTGGTTAATTGAATTGGTTCAAGATTTTGCAGTGGAGCCCCAGAACAAGGAGCCTTTGTGAAGAACCAGAAGAGAAAAAGAAATTCCTTTCAGCTTTTTTCCCCTTCTCCTTGCTGAAAGTTGGTAAGCCCACCTCTTTTCATGCTTGTACACATCCTGTATCTCAGGAAGACAAAGAAAAAAAGGCAATAATCTGCAGGTACTTTTGCTAGGAATTCAATTCTAAGTGCTTATCACAAGGTTATAGGGTGTAAGAAAGACAAAATCTATAAGAATGAAATCATGTGTAACAGTGGGTTCAGCTGAACTAAAACATAAACTAAAGTTATGTGTGTCGACCTCCTGCAGCGAAGTACCGCTAAACCCACAATGCATTGTGTAAGTGGAAAAGGAGAACTCGTGCGGTCCTGGTTTAGATCTGGTTTAGATCAGCAAGACTGTGTGACGCACTGAGCCTTAGGGCACAACTTAGGCGGCTAAATCACAGACCTCACTTTCTTGATCGCTATACTAGTGTGTGTGTGTGTGTGGGTGGGTGTGTGTCAGAAAAAAAAGAGCAACAATAAAAGAAATGAAAGCAAAACAAAGAAAGAGCATTAAGATTTTAAGAACTATGTAAAGGTGATTTTCCCCTCCACCCGCATCCGTGCAGAACGTCTGGAAAATATTAAACCATGAAACCATTACTGAGGTCAATTTCTGTTCTGTCTGCCTCAAATGTTACTAAGATACGATTACGGTAAATAAATCTAAATCTGTAATATGGATAAGAAGTGTTTCCACTTCCGCTGAGTGCACTAAGACCCAAACACAGATTTTAGGAGGATCTTCATACTTGACATTTTTGGTTCAATTCAAACGAGTTTGGTGTGGTTGCTCTGTTGGTGCGGTTCACTTGAAAAAGTGTGAACGCTGCCATCCGAACCTCAAGCAAGCAAACCAAGACGGCTTGGAGAGGGAGTTCGGTCCACTTCCAAACAAACTCTGGTGCAGTTCTATTGAAATGTGAATGCACCACGTACCAAAGATATGTAAATGAACCAAGTCTGTTTTGTCAGCATAATGGCCAACTCATTAAGCCAATCCATCGCAAAGCACACACACATGCTAATTCACACACTATGGGCAATGTGGCAATGCCAATCAGCACACCCCATGCACACAGACCATAAGGTGGGAATGAAACCGGGAATCTGAAGGTGCAAGGTGACAGTGCCAATCGCCAAGCCACCATTTCACCTTATTTATTTATGGTAAGGATGAATGCCACTGGTGACCGTACAGGTAAAAACCAGTTGCAAAATAAAAACATTAGACGCACTGGCGACCAATTTGTTCTTATTATCTAGACTGCTTGGGTTGTTTTTAATGTGTAATATTACATATTATAAACTCTTCATGAAGTGAACTGAACACGCCTTAACTGTGAAATTTATCACAGTTTTACACAGCACTTGCTCAGTTGTGGAACAAAATCGTTAAAAGCAATTCTTACGTTGTTCAACAGTTTAACAGTAAGTTGGATTCCCTGGTGATACTTGCACTCCCGCATTAATAATATAGACGTTAGCCAATCATGTTTGTCTGTGAGCTCACACACGCTGAAGAAGACGGACAGCGTTTCCTCTAAGTGTGTTACATAACGGGACATAAGCAGTAGAAAAACATGTGGTCGGTCACCTACCTGGTTGGTAGCTGTTGTTTACATTTACGTTAAGGCATTTGGCACAAGATAGGAGAAAGCATAGATAGCTCAGAATACCAGTCTCGCGTTTAATGAGAACACAGGCTGCTGAAGAAGCAGAGGCCTTCTACACCTGCTGAAGCTTAGAAGGCTTGGGAAGGATCCACTGCTTGGGTTACGGTTTAAGGAAGGAGAGTGTGAATGCCACAGAAGGCTAGACAGGAGCGAGGGACAGGGTGGTTCCTCGTAAACATATTAATAAGGGGGGGGTGGGGTGGAGGTGGGCGATGGCACGGGTTTCCTGTTGTGCATTTGCTCCCTGCAAGACAAAGCAAGACTGCTAGTGTTACTGGTACTTGGTGTCAATTCAGCAGTGAACAAAATGTACTAGTTTATCCACAAGATAAGCTAGCTCTTTGAAAGCACACAATGGACTCTAAGTCTCTAAGACTTTAACCTTGCTTGTTGGAAATAAATCCAAGACAACTGACAACCAATCGTGATGGTTAGACGACTAGGTCAGAGCAACTCCAAAACTGCAGCTCATGTGGGATGTTCCCGGTCTGCAGTGGTTGGGACTTACCAAAAGTGATCCACGGAAGAAAAACGGTCAACCGAGGTCATGGGTAGCCCAGGTTGTCAGAGTGCAGGGTCAGTCGGGAAACAGCACCTCTGGAGCAGATAGGGTTAAGAGTGGCAACTTGGTGGTGCTGCATCTCAAACCCGCAACCAGTGACCCAGTCATCCACAGCCTTAACCGATTGAGCCACATGTCCAATTGGAATTAAGCATAATTACTATCAGGCATGTTGGAAGATTAATTAGCATCTAATTCAAGAATTCGATAGCACTCCTTAAAACAATGTGGTCTTTACTGGACGAGGCGACACACTAACTGTGTCCTAACACTATAGCATCAACATAAACACTTATAATAACAGCATAATCTTGCAAGAATGCACAACGATTTAATATAATTATGTTAAGTCAGCTGTCTTAGACGTGTGGAAAGCTTCTGCATGGTGAGCAGTATTGTGCCTATCACGCCAGGACAGATGTTTTCTTGTTGCTGAGATGGATAATCACTAAAAGATGTTGCGCAATGAGACAATTCTGATGACACTAAGGACACAATGTGCTCGAGAACTCGTTAAGGGACTGTAATGACACAAGGCGTAAGTGAAGCCTTTGAAGTCCGTGATAGACTTGGACACATAAACGCATGTGTAAGCAATAGCGAAATAGCAAAACAGTGAAATAGCGAAACAGTGCCTGGATTGAGACTGAATCGCTTGGATAAGTGTGTGGAAAATAATGTTGTTACGGATAAACTGGGAAATGAAGTGTTTAGATACGTACGCCGATCAACCATGAAGTTAAAACCACCAGCAGGTGAAGTGAATGATGTTGATTCTCTTGGGTGGGATATATTAGGTGGTGAGTGAGCAGCAAGTTCTAAAAGTTGTCGTGCTGAAGGGAGGAAAAATGGGCAAGTGTAAGGATCTGAGCTATTTTGAAAAAGGTTCAAATTGTAATGGCTAGCGGTAATAGCTAGCTGGGTCAGAGCATCTCCAAAACAGCAGGTCTTTGAAGTGTTCCCTGTATGCAGTGTTAAGTACCAAGCGGTAACCTCCAGTTCTGAAAAATGAGTCCAACTTACAAGTGACAGAAGATGCAGTTCCTAGAACGACCACTAGTTGGGTCCAAACCCTCATTCAAATCAATCCCTATAGACCCCCATGTTGAAAAGTCACAGAAACATGTTTACCGCCTGGTACAAAAAACAGTTTTGGTCTCCATGGCTAGATTGTCCATTCATGGCAAATGTCTAAGGGGTGAATTTTTATGTAACTCATCAGTTAAAATTACATTATGTCATAAAATTATGCATAATAAGAATTCAGTAATAGTTGAACTGCAGATGCCAAAGTGCTAGCTGTCTGCTACGCATTATCTTAGTTAACCAGCTAACACTGAAATCAGTGTCGTTTAACTAACCACAAGAAATGTAGCCATGGGATGACGTATAAGGTATGGATGGCAGAACTCGATTAAGTAATCAAGTAATAAAAAATCATTATCAAGTAATAGTAACAACATTAGCAACCTTAGGATTATAGCTATGCTAAAGCTAAGCTGGTTAGTTTGTGGTAACGTTAGTAGACAGGTTCCAACCAATAGCCAGGCTCTGTTAGTTCTACCCATTTCCCTATTTTTGGATTAATTCGGGTCAGCTCATGCCAAGATGGTGATGACCAGAACTCCCACTATTAAGCTTCAAAACTACTTTGTATAAGTTTGTCCAGTTCTCATACAGTACTGTTTGTATTAAAAGTGGCCAAAGGAAGGATAACAGGTGGACCAGCGACAGGGACATGAGCAACCAAGATTCGTTGATGAGTGTGGGGGTGCAAAAGAAAACTCGTCTGGTCCAATCCAGCAGAAGAGCTACTGCAGCACAAATGCGTTCATGTGGACCTGTGAATCTTTCAGCGTTGTGATGAATACAGACATTATGAGCTAGTCTTTCACAAAAATACGAATAACTTTTAAAATAACTTTGCATTATACTGAATGGATTCCACACGACTCGTTTCCACCACAGCTCATAAAATGTGTCAGCGCTCCCTGAGGTCATGTCTGACTGCTCTGGCAACATCTCTAAAAGCTTAACTGCTGACAGCAACTGTCGAAACTAAGAAAGCATAGCATGTGTTTTCACTCACCTGTGCACATCGTGTTTCGCTTTGTCTGATTCGATCATAATTGTATCATCGAAGGAGATGAATGTAAATGAGTCTGGAGCGTGGCCAGCTGATGATCCAGTATGTGTTATTACTTGGCTCTGATTCGAGTAACGCATCGGAACATACATCGTAGGGTTTTGCCGCTGTTATCATTTGCCAAACATGAAAAAAGAAAGCAGACATATGGTTTTCATTCTGTCTGACAAAATGCAGGCATTTCTGACTGACACATGAGTCATGATCTCAATGCTAAAGGAATTAATGTATGGAGAACCCGAGAAGGCATCGACAGCAGTCTAAGGGAAAGCTGGCGGTCTAAACGAGATAGTGAAACGCTGGACACGCCACTTTAGGCATCACGTCATGTTTAGATCTCAACATCATTTCTATTTGGAAAGAAGTTTTATATGTTTTATAAATTTAAATTTGTTTTGACACAGATGCTAGATTGTTTGACCAGGACCTGGAAGCCACAGTTATACCTCGATAGTTGTGTTGGCCAAAGATCTCGCTCTCTCTCTCACACACACACACATGCTCTTACACGGATGTTGATATGCCAGTCGGGAGTGACCTTTCTGTAGTCATTCAGGAAACGTTTCAGAGCTTCAAAGTCTAGCTGGGGGACGAAGACAGAGTGTGGAAAAAATGACATAAAGTCAGAAGTTAATAGGAGACCGAATGAAAATTGTGAACAAAGCAGAAATCAGAGACTGGGACGCTCTTTCTTCTTCTGCTTCCAAAAAGAAGACGTTCTCATCCTTAGTGCTCGGGAGAAAAGAAAAAAAAAACATGCTGCATGTCACTCACCACGCAGCACGTTTTCAGTAAAACATGTTGTTTTGAATAGGCGAGTGGTGTGAGATTAGCCGACCACTGCCAGCTAGGGAGCTTTCTTTAATACGGACCAAATGCCTTTCCTACCTAGCAGTAAAATAAAACGTAATTAAATATAAAACATGATTGCATCTAATATCCTTGGCTTTAATAACAGTCTAGGCATTAATCTTTTTAACTGGGCCATAAAACTGTGGCCTGAAAAAGCACTTACTTTAAGGAAAAATTTCACGACCACCACCGCGGCTTGATATTTAGCCTACAGACCAATTACTTGTGAACTTTTATACGTCGTTAAATTCACGGTGCGCAGCGTCTAACTCGGTTTATAAACAGAAACAATGTCAGGAAATGAAATAGCACGTCCTGTGGTACGAATAAGTAGAATGATATACGATTAATGAGTACGACAAAATGATGCAAGATGTGGTGTCGATCCGTATCATTAGGATGCTAATGCAAGGCGAGTCGGCAAGAAAGATAGAAAAATAACCAGTAACAGAGATTTCTAATTTTTATTTCTTTTTAGGAAATACAAATATGATTACTTGTTCGTTGCTCCAAGCAATACGATTATTCATTACCAAGAACAACTTACGCATTAGCTAACTGATGCAAACCAAATGCACCAAAACTTCTATCAGAAATAATCTTTAATATGGCTTGGCCATCAGGTTTTATCTTTTCAAGAGCTGTAGTTCCTCTCTCGCATTTTATTAAGCTTTGCCAGTCTGAGTGATGTAATCTCAAATAAACACTTTCACCCATCAAGTATTAAAATCATCGCAGATGTTTATTCATCGTTATGTTTTTTTCCTTTCTTTTGAAATGATCTCCAGCTCACAGATGAACAATCACTGCTGCCGAAAAGTCAACATACTAAATAGTTTTTTGTTTAGTTTTTTAGTTTGCAGCCTTTTCAGATTTTTCCAACGAAAAAAATCTATAGTAGGTCATAGGTCAAATTCCTTAAGGGTCACATGATATGGAACACAAAACAGGACACTGATTGAACCATTAAGAGTGGGTCATCATTAAGGTTTTCCAAGTCAAATTGTAAAACACTGACGAACCCTGACTAGCTAGTTCTTTCTTAAACCTTTGTGCTGTCTGTCTCAAATCAAAAACAATCATTTTACATTATATCCCAATCTGTCTTGTCCCAGCTAGCCGGATAATTAGGTCTCTAAATTAGCTAGTTAGTTTTTTGTTACTTTATGTTGTTACATTTATGTTGTCATGTCAATCTGTCTTGTCTCAGCTAGCCAGCTAGTTACGTTTCTTAGTCAGATAGTTAGTTTTTGTTTATTTATGTTGCATGTAGCACCTTGTTCCTGGAGGAATGTGTTTCGTTTCACTGTGTACTAAACTGCATATGGTTGAAGTAACAATAAAAGCCAACTGGACTTGACTTGGCCTGGCAAGCTACATAAAAGTCATAGCTAACATAACATCTTTCCTCCTGAATGGCGGTACACTCGCCGATGATCCTCCAGGTGGAGGAGTTAGCTAGTTTATCCTCCAGGTGGAGGATCACAGATGATGGGAATGTTTGAGCAAGAGGAAATACTGTATAATTTGTGTGCATGCAAGTAAAAATCTATACTATACAATCAGACTTTGATGGTTAAATATTGCAAATAATTAATGGGTCACAAGTGTGCCGTACAGGGTGGAGAGATCCGTATGGTCTGTTACACCAGCCGTCATTATTGCTTTTAACTTTTCTGGTTGTTTAAACAGTTTTGGTTTTATTATTTTGTCTCACACAATTAATTTGTTGGAATTGTACAGCTGAAAAAAAAATGAATGCATATTGTTGCAATTAATAATTAATGATTAATTGATAACTAATTGTTAGTAATATCTTACCGGGTTGGACTTCGCTTCACCCATGAAAACCAATTAGTTTAAGTACAAGAGCTGTAGACTGTCTATTTAATATGATTTTTAATCATTTGATTAGGTTTGATTAAATAGCATCAAAGTTTTGATGCTTTATTAAGTTTTAAAGTAGTAAAAACTACAAGTATTTAATAAAGTTAGAATTAAATGTTAATTCTAAAGTTCCAGTCCTTTAGGTAGCAGTGATGCACCAACTGCCTACAAACTAAAGAGAAGAAGTACTGATACTCACGCTAAATGCGAGTATTTGCAGAGCGGATTGTATTTTGTGTAAAAGCTGCAATTTTTAAAATTTTTTTTTTTTTTAAGAAATTCATCAAATTTAGACATTTGAATGTTTTAAAGTTTACATAACCCATTTAAAAAATGAACAAATTGAATGAATGAATTTATTTGAATATTGATTAAATTACATAACTGAAAATCAGGGTCTAAAACAGTACATGAAACCCGGTGGTAGTTTGTTTAGACAGTTGCAGACACTGCGTCATGCTATTTACGACCTGGATGCGTATCGAAATCGGCGCTCCGAATGACCGCGGGATACATTCACAATAAAAACTTAGAGATAAAAGATACTGATTGTTCCAGACTACAGGGTGATGAACACAATGACAACAACACGGCCTTTTTAGCATTCTGAGAACATTCACTCTAGTCGTGCACAGCACTATGAACGCACACACTTTGTTGCCTGTAAAGACACATAGAAGAGAGAAGACTATTTGGTTGTGCAACACCTGAGGCGCTGACATAAGCACATGTGCTGCTCTCAAATTAGGGGCCATTATGATATTCTTTGTTCGTCATTACAGAGATGAGACAGAAGAATTATACTGTACTTGGACACAATCCCGATTCTGGTTGAAGGAGAAAAAAAAAAAAAGCCTCACCCTTCAAAAATTCCTGCCTAATGGGATCATTATGGGCACGCCGAATCCACCATCCTTGTAATCTAGCTTGGGCGGGGGATTCAAAGATGACTCCAGCCACTCTGGCTTTAGTGGTGTCGAGAACAAGAAGTCCTTTAACAAGGGAATCAGCCTTAGATGTGTTTGTATGTTTTAAAGGTTAAGTGCTGTAACTATAGGGAGCTACGTAAGGTCGTACTACCCTTCTGCTCTCGAGACATCAGGCATCTTTTTTTTCTCCAAAAATGATATGATGACAAAGAACGAGGAAAAATAAGAAGGACGGATGTTCCTTCCGCTCAATAAAACAACACGAGACGTGTAGACGTGCATCTTTTCTTTGGAAGACGGTACTATCTCTGACTTCCAAAACACAACTTCCCTTTTTTTGTCATCTGGCTAAAGCGTGACACACGAGTCCATCAGGCGCCTGTTAAGATCTTCAGGAAAACTGCTACGACTCGGAAAAAGTCTTGCACAATAACGGGGCTGTCAAAACATTTTCTGGCAACAGGTCTCGATTTCTTCTCGGCTTTGTTCAGGAAAAGGCCAAAAGATCAAGTGTGTATGTTTGCGTATGCATTTGCATGCATGTGTTAAGGCTACAGACGCCCACTGCTGCACCCCCTTACTGTGCCTTAAAAAAAAGCCTTTACAACAGTTGTTTGTATGTACACATAAGCAAACATGCTGGAACAGGGAATGCGCTTCACAGGAGGTACATTTACAGGCCAGGGATGGGCCGAGAGCAGGAGAGAGAGAGAGAGAGAGAGAGGAGACAGACAGCAGTGCTTTCAATACGACTGAGGCCACATGCTGTGAGCAGGACGTTTTAAAACCTCTCCTGTACTCTATTTCCTCTTCCAGGTCAGGGTCATCAGATCTGGCTTGAATAGCATCAGCTGCACAGGTATTTATCACTCTCCGTCTTGAAGAACATGAAATGTAGATTATAGATGTTGCTCTGTCAACAGCTCAGGAACTCGGGTGCATAAGAAAAAGAAAAAGGCTATTCGATCTGAACAAACACAAAGCTATGTTAGCGTTTTCATCCCATATCCAGAGCAAGTACTCTATGTGCTTTTGATGGAAACTTATCATTCGATACGAAACAAAACTTAAACAATCCAATTAGATTTTTCCTCTAATGTGACCTCATACTGTATAAGGGAAACCTTCGTCCAGTTTGGTGCTCAGCTCTGCACTCCTCTGGATGGGCGTGGCTCAGCACTACCTCATTTATATAAACACTGAAACAGCGTGTTCAGAGGAGGAGTGAAACAGAAGGAGTTTAAGGTTTAAAAATCTGAGCGAGATGAAGATATTTATAGCTTTTCCTAAGTAACAAGCCTGCAAATAATAAAGTATAATAAAGTGCTCTAATCCATTTCCAAAACGATGTAGTAAAGCCATGTGCCTCAGGTCAAATATCTCCGTCCCCAGGATCTAGGATGCTCTGAGAATCCAAACGGTTAATGGCTTAACCATTTTTTTTCATGCTGGTCTACATATTTTGCATATTGACTATTGCACCTTAAAATGAACCCTGTGCAAGCTTGTTGCCCCAACTTCCAATGACTTAGCTTAGTCTTAAGCTTCTACAGTATGTTCTGCTTATCCTTCCTTCTTAGCATGCTTTTTGATCATTCTGTGTTGTGTATTGAGATACAAGTATCCTCCTCCTCCGAGTCTTAACAGGTCATCAGAGGAATGTCTATCCACACCAGAACCCCCAAAGTCTCCAAACAGCACTCCCCCGTCTTCCGGCGATGGGCCAGTTTGCTGAGTAAATACATCAGGCTAAGGTCACCGATTTAAAGACGGCCAAAACAAACAGGTTTCACTTCCTGATCACTGCATGCAACAAGGAAGTGATGCATGCCTTCGTTTAACAGCTTCAGCATCAGCAGAGAGGCGACTTTTCTCCCTGAACCTTAGACTAGGCAGAGAGACAGAAATAACAGATATTTAAGTAAGTGTAACACCTGCTGACGTCCTTATGACCCGTCTTTTCCATTGGCGCGACCAGAAACTTGAAGGAAGGTATCGGCTCATGAAACGAGACATACTGTTCGACAACGTTCAATTACGTAAAACTCATCAGGCTGATTATTTATTTAAGGAACGCCCACACCTACTTTTCATCAAACAGCTTTTCTGTTCACTTTGGCCACTATGCAAGGGTTGATGCGAAGCATAAAGACAGTGACATGTTGGTTTTGGTATGATGGGGCACATCTGGAGAACTGGTTAAAACCTGCCTCGTCTCCGAGGGTCATCTTTTTTACTTTTGAGCTGCAAATCTCTCTGGTTTAGTTACAGTGGACAGCGGGCTGCGACTGTAACCGGATACCGTGCGCATCTTGAAAGTGATTCCTGCGCCTGGATGGAAAATCTATTTGGCGCGTGTCTTCTCTTGTCAGAGAGTCGCTGATACGAGATGGCTAATAAAGGCCTCTACAAGCTATATTGTCCACTCACTGCAGTTCCAGTGGGGTGTACATCAGCACTGAATCCAGCTCAGGTGTAAAATAAGATTTTAATTCATGCGTTTTGAAGGCAGCGGCTTTCTGCGCCCTCACTTACATGTTCTCCAGCTTTTTTTTTTTGGATGATGCTGTTTTATGTACAAACACTTTACAGATTTAAACGTCTCATGTTTTTGGTTAACAGCGGCTGATCTCCAGCTTGTGGACTATTTCTGGACTATAAGATGACATGATATCTATATACGCTACCAGTCAAAAGTTTGGACACACCTTCTAATTCTTAATGGGTTTTGCAAACGCATCGAGTATTGTTTTTTTGTGTTCAAACTTTTGACCGATACTGTAAATGTCAGCTTTGATATAGAGGATATGTCTGATATAGAGGATCTTTATGTGTCCAGATATACAGGGTCTCCATTCATAGGGAAAATTAAGTCAATTTTAGTCTTAATTCACAAGTGTATTTGCAAAGCATAATTGCGGTTTCACTCATGATGAACTCATGTTAACACATCTGGTGTTATGGATGTAATTGCATTTCAAATGCATTCCTGTGATTTTTTTTTTTAAGCGATGATAATAATTTCAATAAATTCTTCTTTTGGCAAAGGCGTTCTTGAAGGATAGACGTGAATAATTCTGAAAGACATTTTGGAAAAAAATAAATAAAAAACTAAACAAATAAAAAGAGTTTTTCATTCATACAGAGACATTAAGGTAACCCTTTTCTACTACTAGGCATTACAGTGGCTTAGTGGTTAGCACTGTCGCCTTACACCACCAGGGTCCAAGTTCGATTGCCACCTCAGGGTCTGTGTGCATGGAGTTTGAATGTTCTCCCCATGCTGGGTGAGTTTCTTCCCACACTCCAAAGACATGCAGATTAGGCTAATCCCCAAATTGCCCGTAGTGTGTGAATGCGGGTGTAAATGTTGACCAGAGGTCCTACCACAGTCATAAAAATGGGAATAAATACAATGGCAATCACCACTGGCCTCATTGTAGTCCTTAGTTGTACTACAGAAGCTCCTAGGTGGATAGAGATGGTATTATTACTAGCTACTGTATGCTATTTCTATTCATTTGACCATGCATTTATGAATGTTTAAGACAGCTCTTTCCCAGGCAGTATTGCATTTATTCTAACCGTCGTGCCTTCGCACCTACATAAACCTCTGCTTGGCTGTAAGGGAAGCTTAATGTCACTCTCTCAAAACTGCATTGATTATTCACCATCTACAGTATCTCAACCACTTAATAATAATAATAATAATAATAATAATAATAATTCATCCATCTAGGAACCTCTGTAGTCTAACTAGGGTCAGTGGTGGTGACCATTGTATTTATTCCCATTTTTACAACCGTGGTAGGCTCTCTGGTCAACATTCAGACACTCATTCACACACTATGGGAAATTTGAGAATTAGCTCATTCTGCATGTCTTCGGACTGTGGGAACTGTGAAAGGAAACCGGAATACATGGAGGAAACCCACCAAGCACATGCAACATGTAAATTCCATGCACACAGACCCCGAGGTAGAAATCAAACCCTGGAGGCGCAAGGCGACAGTTTTAATCACTAAGACACCATGCCGCCAACAACAACAACAACAACAATAATAATAATAATAATAATAATAATGCAATGCCATTTATTTATGGTTAAACACTGCATATTAACTTCATTAACTGACATCTATTATAGTGAACTTCAAGCTGCCTAACTATAATCATTATGATCTATACACATTTTTTTCACTCATACACATTTCCATTACTTTCTTACATTTTGTGAAGCTGCAATGAACATTGTTAAAAGCGCTATATAAATTGAATTGAAAAAAAAAAAAAAACAATGCATGAAGACCTCTGTTTGCTCTGTCAATAATGAATGCGCGGACAACATCTGGATGTTGCTTAAAAAAATAGAAAAAAAGGATTATGCCTAGTGCAGGAGTTAATCCATCACCTTAGGTGTTACTTCAACATTGGGGTGTTTTGTCAGCCTGTCAGCAAACTGCCACATCTGGCGCACCTCTGGCACCGAGACGCACGCGCGTAATCACGGGGACGCACTTTTAAGTTGTTAGGATTAAATAGAACAGATGATGAAAAGGAAATCAAAGGCATGAAAAAAAAAACACACAATCATGGAAACAGTTCAGTCCATGCGTGTGTGTGTGTGTGAGACTGAGGAGGTATTTACCCGGGTCGTGGAAAGGCACCAGGGCGAAGTTGTAGAGCGGCCGCTTCGGGCGGCTCAGGGACGTCTCCAGGATCTTCGAGGCTCCTTCAATAACTTGCACCAAGTCGTCATACATGGAGCCGGTCACATCGAAGACGAAGGCTAAAGTCGAAGCTCCTTGCGGGATTTGTTCTGCAGAGTCCGGTGTAGCTGAAAACACTCCGACAAACAAACCCAGAACCAGAGCCGAACCGAACCAGCGTCCCGGAGCCATCTCTTTGTTTTTTTTTTTTTATTTATTTTCAGCAACAAACTCGACTATGCATTTGCAAGACAATAATACTCTATGAGAATGAATAAAGCCGCAGAGCTCTGTCCTCCTCCAGCTCCTCCTCCTCCTCCGGAGCTCTGAAACTGCGCTCCGCTCAACAGCTGCTCGGGAACAACTGGCGCCGCCGCGCGCAAATGAACCAAGGAATCCCGAGCTCTGATTGGACGGCCGTGGCTTCGGAAAGGGGCGGGGTTTCAAAGAGGCGCACGTGCGAGAGGACGCAGAATCCCCTGTCCTGTCAATGCCGTTATTCGATCGAGATTTGGAGAAAAAAAAAGAAAAAAAAGAAAAAAAAAAAAAGTTTCATACATTTTTCATGTCATCTCATTTACATTTTTACATTTAGGCGTTATGATCTTATCTAGAAGTGTTTTCCGTCACTGGATAGATCTTAACTATACCGCTAACTATACAGTATATAAGTACCCTCAGTTAAACACTTTCCCATGTTTGGGAACATTTTTTTGAGATGAACCCAAATAACCTAAGAAACCATTAGGTCTGTAGTTGTTGCTTAAAGATTGCCAGTGACTCTGAGGTTCATTCCATCACCAAGGCGCCAGAACTGAAAACACTCTAGATGTACGACTTCTTTGATCCCTGAGAGATGGTGGGACCAGTCGAGCAACGCCCATCATGTTGTGACATCAACACTAAGGTTAATCTCTTACTTTACTATCGACATCTGTGGAGTTCAGACCAAGGGCGATCAATCTGAACTAAAGATCCTAAGATCTGAAACACCTCCGAGCTCCTCTTTTCAGCCCCAGAACTTTGTGTGTACATGTCAAATTCCCATATTTATCCAGTCCCTGTAGAGTTCCTACCTTTACAGTGGTTTGATAAGATAATTATGGCAAAACGATGGCTTAGTGGTTCGATTCCTCCCACGGGGTCTGTGTGCATGGATTTTGCTTGTTGTCCCCGTCCTTGGTGGGTTTCCTCCCTTAGTCCAAAAACATGCAGATTAAGCAAATTGGCGTTGCATAATTGCGTGTGAATGTGCGTGTGAATGTTGGCATACTATGGTCGTAAAAATGGAAATAAATACAATAGTAATCACCACTGGCCTCCACAGTCCCTAGTTGGACTATAGAAGCTCCCAGATGCTTCTCAGATAATTCTCTTACCAAACATTGATCTGCATAATGAAAAATTCTGGTCGGAAATTACTGTTCAACATGGCGGATGAAGAGATTGCAGGAGCTTCAATGGAAGTGACAGTGATTGTAATGTAAGCTTGTGCTTTACTATTGACGTTTAAGGAGTTCAAACCGAGGGCGATTAGTTCAAAATGAAGATCTTATCACTCCCAGTGGAATGGACAAAAAGTTCAAAGCACTGTTTTTAGTTAGAACTGCTTGTACAAGTCAAACACTAGCAATGTGGAGTGAAAAATAGACGGCATACAGATGCAGTGTTAAATTAACTTATATTTATATTGTGGTCCTGTAAGAGTGTTTATAAAACTTGTTTAACCCTTTTTTTGGGATTAGTTTTTAATTCTTAGTCTATTATGTTTTTGTTTTTTTTAATGAAAGTGGACAGTGATGGCAGTTTTATTAAAATGAATATTGTTAGAAGCAGTGGGTGGGTTCGGATTTTGGGATGTAGTACACTGTGTGGCCAAAAGTTTGTGGACACCTGATCGTCACACTTATATGCTCAGGGTGAACATTCCAGATGTTTTCCTCCTTTAACTGCTATGTTACAGCATACAAAGATATTCCATAAAACTACTTGCTTCAAACTTTTGCCCATTTAGTATATTCTAACTCTGCTGTTATATTAGTAGGTCCTCTAAGTAAACGATTTATTATTGCGTTCATATTTAGTAGACACGTTGTCCTGGTCAGGATCATGATGGAAATGGATTGCCGGGCCAAAAAAACACTGAGTGGAAGAAAGAAAAACAGCCTGGATGAGATGGCAGTCCACAGGGCATCATACACGCCTACACACACACAACCTTGTTTCAATACTGAGCCCGGATTGAGCTTGGCTGACTTTCCCAGGTTCTCACTATGTCCATGTGGGTTTCCTCCAGGTCCTTCGCTTTTTTTTCCCTCTATTTCTCCATAAAAAACCCTGTAGATGGATTAGCTCTGATAAATAGCACCTTGGTTGGAATGGGAATGTGTGTGTGTGTGTGTGTGGTGCCCTGGCATATCCTTCAGGCTGTATTCCAGCCTCAAGCTCAGTGTTGCCAGGATAGGCTCAGGATCCACAGGTTATTACTATGCAGAATGTAATGTAACCTTACCTAGGAGTTGACCCTTGGTGTCTTTGCTTCTGTGACTAATAACCTAGGACTAATGACCTCCTCTAGGTAAAGTCGCGTATCCATATTCTGCTGCTTGTTGGGGTATGTCCTCTAACACGTCCAGGAATCTTCCTGAAACAGGTGTAGTTATTTTAAGATAACATGACACTTTAATTGCACGCAGATGCACCCCGTTCACGCAAAAATGTGGCTTCCAATGGCAACTGGTCATACCAGAACTAGGCTTTTTCACTTGTACATATTTGTGTAAACTAATTAATTTTGTGCCCCCTACTAATGGTATTGGGTTGTTCTTGTTAGTCCTTTCGGCTGCTCCTACTGAGGGGTCGCCACAGCAGACCATCTCTCATTGACGCAACCCTCCCATTTTATACAGGCTTGGGATAGGTACTGCATCCAGTACCAGTGGTTTGGGCAATGGGTGGGAATTGAACCCATTGAAATAGGAGACAAGAAACCTACCGCTGAGCAACCAATCTCCCAGGGCTCTCTAGATTGCACGTGCATGAACCAGGAACAAGTAACGGACAAGTCAGCAGTTTACACTCTTTTACTAATTATATTAAATGCGATTGTCTTATATTTATCTTAAAAGGCTTTCTTATACAATTAACTAACGTCTGCCCCCTCACGCCTCCAGGGTTGAAGGTTCAAGCGCTGCCTGGAGTTTGCACCCCAAAGACATGTGTGTACATGTGTATATGAGTGGTTGTTGGAGTGCCTATATGTGCTTGTACAGTACAGAAAGGGAATGGAATATGTAAGGAGTAAAAAAAATAAAAAATAAAATAAATTACAGCAGTTCTTCTAAAAGTGTGCACTGCTGCCCCCTGGTGGGTCATGCCCATTCATTTACTCTACTATACTGCTAGTCCTATACAGGATTGCAGGAAGCCTGTAGCCTAGCCCAATAGACACATACTGTATATTCAACTTTATTTACATTGTATTTAATTTTGTAATTAAGTTTAAATTCACCCTGAATATTTATGGTTACATATTTACTTTTAAAAAGTAATTAACACTATTAAAACAAAACCATGGCATTTCAATGATGTGTTATGAATCATTGAAAAATATACACTATACAAAGAAATACTTTATATTACTTTAGTATTATTATACTTTTTAATATTTCTTATTGAGTGTTAATCAATGTTGTGATTGAAGGTTTGGGGGATCAGCAGAAGATTTTCAGATTTCATTGTCTTGCTGCTGCACTTGAGGTTGTTGTACACCAGAGGGAGCCATTGCAATAGAAAAATGACACTATGACTACCTGTGAACTATGAATATATGTGAAAACTCTACACAGCACAAGGGCATAGAGCAAGCCTGGAAATGATGGTTAATATGTAGTTAAAATGTAAAATAAACACTTTTAAAATTAACGAGCTTACAGTTTTACCCGACCTCGCTTCACGCATAATATCAGCAAGGGTTCAGGTTTATAGATCTTAGCAACCGTTTAAAATCGTCATGTGTCCTTAAATGAGTTTGTGGACGTAGACATTGTGGATTGTATGATGAGGCCAAACCCTGTCCTAATTTAAATAAAGATTATTTGCATTGCAAATTACACAATTCTCTTCTCAACTCTACTAATGGACCAAGGTTTTTTTTGTTGTTGTTACAGGATTTATAAATGTTTCAAGTTTTTTAATAACCTCCTGTCGTGTTTAACTGAATTCCTCCGAGGCTGTGTTGATACAGGTGCACAGCTCGTGCGTGTTCACTCTGCAGATGTGATGAAACAACAGTAAGATAGGCAGTTTATCTTGGACAGGCACATTCGTTTGGCTTTGAAGAACTTGGACCAAGGCCTGGATGTGTGTGTGTATGTGTGTGTGTGTGACTTGCAAGAGCTGCGTTCAAAGGTGAAAGACACAGCTGTATACAGTGGAACTGGAGAATACATTCCACATCGGAACATTACACACCACATTTTTGCAAATCATGTGGTAAGCTTTCTTTCCTCCAAACAACACTGTCGAGATGAAATCAAATCATGTCGACGTAATTCTGGAATCGTCTTGACCAGTTTTTAAATATCTTTATGGCCAAAGATAGCACAATATATTCATAATCAAAACAACAGAAAGAGTACTTGTACTAGTAGTAATAGTATTACCCTCAGCAAGCACATTTTCCTGCTTCCTTGGTAACAAAGTACAAACATCTAAGCATTTTCCTCCTCTGCTATTGACCAATTGTGTTAGTTAAATACCGAGTCGTATTTCTACACCGATTTGTGTGTGTATGTGTGGTTGCTTTATAAGGTCAACACGTGCCCTCCAGCCTCAAAAACAAGTGACACGACACTTAGTCTTGCCAAGCTGCATACCGTTTCCTACATACAATAGAGGTGTTGCTCCTTTATAACCAAATAATTTAATAGGCCTAATCCTTCCCTTACTCTGCCTAATCCCCATAGAAGCCTGCTTTGTGTTTTAGGATCACACATCAGTTTGGACCAATGCATCTGGACAAAACACACCGATCGCAACACAGCCACCATTCCCACATACATGCACTACTTCCAACTGCTCATAAACACATGACAACTCATTAAAGTGAAACAGAAATGAAATATGAGAGCGGTCACATCAAGCAGTAACACAAAACTGAGGAGCATGCAGCAAGACTGGTTTATAACTGCTGAGACATTAGCAAAAACATGCAAATAGTCTAAGATGGACAGTTTTGATTTGTCTTTGCTAATACTGACAGCTGAACAAAAAAATGCTTTAATCCCACTGTCTGCTCATGCTTCAGTCAGCCAGTGACTCATTCACGACATACAAGAAACGCAGGCTGGCGTTATATAATAAGTAAGCTATATAATAATATGATTATAACATATTAACAATCTTTTAAATGTTCCAAGAGCAGGTGACTAATCTCAACATAGATGTATGCAATGTAATAAATAATGTCAACATATTCCCATTAAAAAATACAGCATACTGTACCGGACAAGAAGGATAAAAATCTGAATAAAATAAACGATTGTTGGCATGTACAGTTAGAGAAATCAGAACATAAAACCCCAGATATCTTAAAATAATAAATACATCAAATAATGAGATCAATAATACATCAAATAATACGAACTAGTACTAAACTAAATAATTATGAGTGAACCTCCAAAATTATTACAATATTTTAGAGGTTCACTCATAATTATTGTACAATATTGTTAAAGAAAAAAGTAAATCAAAATAATTACATAACCTATATTCTTTACTTCAATTCAATTTGTATCATGCTTTTAACAATGGACATTGGCACAAAGTCCCATTACAGAATTATAAAACTTTGAGATGTTAATTTTAAACACCTAATGAGCGGTCAAGGAAAAACTCCCTGAGATTTCATAAGGAAGAAACCTTGAAAAATATTACAAAGATGAATCCTCATCCGAGTGACACCACATAGTGTGATTTATAAATAATTGAACTTTTATAAATTTCCACTATAGAGTCAAAATGTGTAGAACAGAAATAATAATAATAATAATAATAATAATAATAATAATAATAATAACATCATTTAAGCATAAGCATGTGTTATTAAATGCTTTATTGTTGTATGCTTTAAACTAATTCTTGACAGAAAGCTTAAAAGTCAAGCAATTAGGGAGCGTGAGACCAGGGAAAAACACATTCTGAGTGCAGTGCCAGTGGTATTCTGGGAATGGATTTGAAAAAACATATTAATCAGAGTGATATGACTCAGATTATGATGCGATGTGACTTTGTACACTGAGTTTCAGTGAGTTTTTCCCGAATAAGCAGTGGGGAATAAGGAGCAGATGAGACCACTTGGTGTTCCAGAACAGATGCTTTGGAGAAAAAAACAAACAAACAAAAAACACTGGTAAACAGTCCAGCTGGAAACAAATCCTGGAATAAATGTCTACAACCTCTGACTGGAGACTAGTTTCAATTTGATCAGCTTCAAAAGTTTTAAATGTCAGACCACCACAAGCCCCACAAATCATCAGAAAGCATAGCAAATTATATAACCAAAGACCAGCACAAACCACCACTGAAACCACTACAGATACTAAACCATCACAAATCATCAAAAACCACTACAAACAACATCAAACGATCTTATCCCGACAGAAACCACTACAACACTCCACAAACCACCAAGCACCACCACAGAAAACCACCATAAACCATCTAAAACCACCAACAACTATCTGAAACCACCACAAATCACTACAATCCACCATAGATAATAAGAAATCACCAAATTAACTGAAGCCACTAGAAAAAAACACCAAAAACTAATATAGATTTTGAATACCATCACAAAGTATTCATCATGAATCATCAGAAATTTCCCAAAACCATCACAACCTACCAAGAACCACCAAAAATCACAACAACCTACCACAAACTCAAAAGAACTCAGAAATTATTGCTTTCTAGAAAAGATTTAATGAATAATTTTAAAACACATCCTCCATCAATGCAAGGTTTTAATTTATTTCATGTTAGCCAGCAAACTAGGATTAGCAGTAAATATTCTAAACATCCTTTCACAAGTCCTGTCAGGTTAGCTCATATTACCAGGCTATGTTACATAAGCTGTGAGGTTACTGGAAATATTACAGTAAAATATTACTAAATATAAATATAAATAATACTTAAAACTGCTGTCAGAAATTCTGTCAGGTTAGCCAGTTAACTGGTATTAACACTTAACAAATAATAACATTTATATTTATTGTAAGGAACATTGTTTATTGTTAGCCATTCTCATGTTAGCCATTCTCATGTTAGCCATTTTGCCATATTTGAAATTTGCAGTGAAGGTTAGAAGCATTTTAATAGGTCAACTTAGTCCAAGTTAGCCACTTAACTGTCATTAGCTGTTACTTAGGAATGGTATTTATATACCGTATATCGTCTTCAGAATGTTCTTAATTTGTTTTAAGGGAGCAGTAATCTTGTCAAGTTCATGCTAGCCAATTAGCTGTAATCAGCACGAAATATTTACTGTATAAAATGAATAAGAACTCTTACTCAGGTTAGCCCATGTTAGCCATAGATGGAATTACTGTAGCAGTCAAGGTTAAGAATATTTACTTAATCTGATAAAATGTCTCTGTAAAGTTTTACAGTTTGAATGAATAAGACGCTTGGTTCTGTCCGTTGTGTTTCAGAAAGTTTATTAATGTTTTTATACGTTTGGCCGAACATCTGGTGATTCAAACATCTGTTACTTCAAAGAACATAAATCATTTTAACATGTCCTGGTGAAATGCTGGACAACAAAGACTGGAAGTTGTATAGATGTCCATCCGGAGACCAGGAAGTGTTAGCTTAAGGGAGGGTGAGAGAGAGAGAGAGAGAGAGAGAGAAGAGTTAATGCATTACTATCAGATCCAAGAGGAGGATAAGAGCATGGGAAAAAAATTAACAAGGTTGATTAGAAATGTAATGTATTTTGTATCTTTATAAGATACATTAAATTTTTTTAAAATCCTGTAAAAGGTAATCCTGTCAGGTTAGCTCATGTTAGCTAGTTAGCTCTAATTAGCAGTGAAGATATGAAAGTTTATATTTGTATTTATATTTAAACATATATTTTTTAATATAAATAAAATCATTAGCAGTGAAGATGAGTGCCCCTGAGGCGGGATGGTGGCTTAGTGGTTAGCACTGTCGCCTTGCACCTCCAGATTCCGGGTTCGATTCCTACCTCAGGTCTGTGTGTATGGAGTTTACATGTGCTGGTTTCCTCCACGTGCTCCAGTTTCCTCCCACAGTCTAAAAACATACAGGTTAGACTAAGGCTCCAGGCCCCCTGCGAATCTGTATACAAGATAAAGCCGTATAGATGATGAGTAATAAATATAATATAATATAATTTTTATATTTATAACCTTAATAAAGAATTTTTGTTTTTTAATATAAAAAAGATCTAAAATTATTTAGACATGTCAGTTCATTTTCGCCAGCTTGTATTATCAGTAAGGTATGGGAATATTTATATTTATGGTTATAATATATTGTATAAATGTGCACATTCACACACATTCATGCATCACATTCTGTTTAACTCTAACTCATACGTTACATTTTTTACATTTTATATATTTTTATTTTAATAAAACTTAAAATTAATATAATACAACTAAATTTGTACACAATTTTAAAATTTCCATTTCCTCAGTGCACTTTTTCCTTGCAGTAAACTCCTGTTTTCCCACTCTCCCCTACCTTTGTTTTTTCTTAACTCATGAACAGTCGTATAAGCATTTCACTAAATAACCCTTTGATAATAACCCTCTCAGAAATCCTGTTAGGTTAGCTCATGTTAGCGTCACGTTAATCTACTCTTAGGGTGAGTCAAAGACAATGACGAGAAGAGGAAGTGTGCATATACAGTAGATGCTGACCATGTAAAGCGCTGTGTTTGCAACACACATTTAATAGACACTGAATAAAAACACCCTTGTACAATAACAGTATGGCTGGAAATAGCTTAGCCTTGTGACACAACTCATCAGTAATAACAAAGGTTGAAGTGAACAAGCTGTTTAGACTAAAGCCTGGCATTCATTCACACCCTCAGGCTGGCACCGCACTCATCAACGTGTCTCCGTCTGACATGCCAAACAGGAACAGTGTGTCTGTGAGAACGGCCTTCGCTGACACACAGCCTCGGGAACAATATGTGTACCTGAATACCACATTCACCCAGACAGAGAGAAACAAAGTGATTAATAAGCAATGCCCTGGGAATCGTCCTTTATTTTCTTTTTCTTGTTTGCATTCCTATTCTAGCAAAACCGCTGCAGATGCAACACCGAACAAGCCGAGAACATTGTTAACACATACAGAATAGGCTATCACTACGCTTTTTAAATCCTCAATTCTGATAAAGAAGAATTTAGAAAGCATTTGATTTCATTTTAAAAAAATTGATTGTAGCTTAGATTTGTAAGCTGCTTACAGCCATATGAGTTTAAGAGTGCCTGATGTCATCTGATCTTGGAAGCTGAGTAGCCTTGGTGGCTCACATATTGTCAATATTTGCCTGATTTCTTTTTTCTAATGAACTTTCTCCTCACAGCACTGTGTTGGCTTAGTGGTTAGCACTGTGGCCTCGCACCTCCAGAGTCGAGGGTTTGATGTTCTCCCCATGCTTCGTGGGTTTCCTCCAGGTACTCCGGTTTCCTCCTGCATCCGGGAGACCTGCAGTTTAGGTTAATTGTCGTTCCCAAATTGCCCATGTGTGTGTGTGTGTGTGTGTGTGGGTGCCCTGCAATGGATTGGCACCCTGCCTTCATGCCCAAATAGGCTCCAGGACCTCCAGGCCCTGCAACCCTGAAAACAGGACAAGTGTTATCGAAAAAAGGAAGAATAAATGAATATTTATACTGTAACGGTAATGAAAGTTGTATTTTTTCATTTTCATTTTTCTTTAAAATCTGTTGTATTTTATCACTTACATCATTAAACATATACAAGAAACAAAAATTACTACTCAAGATAAGTGTGTGCTTCGGCATCATACACATCGCCAGGGAAATTGTGGTTGAGAGTAAACTTGTAATAGGATTGCACTCGCAAATCCCACTGGAATTTTTACAAACAGGTTCATTATTTATAAAAAAAAAATACAACTCTTCTGTGAAATAAATCCAGGCCTTAATTTGGATGGCACAACAGCATCACAGACTCCTCTATATTTCTCACAGTTGTAAGGTTCACACCAGTTGTACAGTTTCCACTTCCTCGGTTATCAGGAGCGGATGTGTGTATGTGTACGCGTCTGCGTCTGTCCGCTCGTTACATAATAATCCTGTCACAAGCTGCAATACAGGAGGAAACGGACGACTGCAAGCAGACAAGAGGAACACAATGCGACTGGTGTTGTCCCGGACTGGTGTTGACTTAAAGATCTCGGTACATAAACCGGAGATTGCTGCTAATGAGACATCTGGCACTCACACCCTGGAGGCCTCTGATAACACTTCCAGTGAATACCGTTCTACCATTGTGTCTATATAAAGCTCCGGTATTAAGATCTACATGCCAAGATCAATATACAGGGATCCACACGTCTGAAAATTCTCAGGGATGTAGATTAGATAGACGCATGAGGAGGATTTGGGAAAACAAACCGTTTGACAGGAACGAGTCTAAAAATGGTTGAAAAACTGAAAACTTCTGAGATCCGCATATCTTTCTCATAT